>NW_022196206.1:0-110153 GCF_008641045.1 Pistacia vera
TTGAACAACATCCTTGTAGTTGAGCTGTTTGATGTGTGGGGAGTTGACTTCATGGGTCCTTTCCCAAATTCTTTTGGGAACACATACATTTTGGTAGCAATGGATTATGTATCAAAGTGGGTGGAAGCAGTTGCATTGACGTCATATGATGCCAGGGTAGTGATTAATTTTGTGAAAAAGAACATTTTCGCAAGATTTGGAGTACCACGGACAATCATTAGTGATGGAGGATTGCACTTTTGCAATAGGCAATTTGATGCCCTGTTGGGAAAGTATGGGGTGAAATATAGAGTTGCAACACCTTACCATCCACAGAAGAGCAGGCAAGTGGAATTGTCGAACAGAGAACTTAAGGGAATTTTAGAAAAGACAGTTAATGCATTTAGGAAAGATTGGTTACTGAAATTGGATGATGCATTATGGGCCTACCGAACTGCATTTAAGACTCTGATTGGTATGTCTCCATTCAGGATGGTCTATGGGAAGGCATGTCACTTGCCGGTAGAACTCGAGCACAAAGCATACTAGGTAGTCAAGCAGCTAAACATGGACTTGCGAGCTGCTGGGGAGGAAAGGATGCTGACTTTGAATAAATTCGATGAGTTCCATCTCGAAGCTTATGAGAATGCTAGGATGTACAAGGAAAAGACTAAGAAGTGGCATGACAAGCATATCAGGAAGAATGAAGTGGATCAGAAAGGGTTGTTGTTTAACTCTAGACTTAGGCTTTTCCCAGGAAAACTTAGGTCTAGATGGTCCGGACCATTCATAGTTACAAGAGTTTACCCATTTGGAGTAGTGGAGCTGTCACATGAAGAAAAAGGCACATTTAAGGTCAATGGCCAGAGGTTGAAGCCATACATCGGCAGAGTGATGAGTTGCAAGTCAATTCCCCTCCGGCTTGACATTCCGACATGAGAACTTGAGAGAGTCGAGCTTTTCGACTATAAACAAGCGCTCCTTGGGAGGCAACCCAAGTGTTTTCATTTGTTGTTGTTTATTTATTATTTTGAAATTGTTTAGTTTCTTATTATTTTTAGATAAAGTCTAATTTGTGTGTTTTTGGGTGTTTCAGGTGAATTATCGAATCAAGGCGGAAAATGGAATTTTCCAGTTTTCGCCGCGGCAAAGCATATTTTGAAAAATTTGGAATTCGGAAAGTCCGAGATTTTGCCGAGGCGAAGCAAGCTGGGCAAAAATTCACTAAGGGAAAATTCACCGCGTCAAAGAATAAGGCGATGAGCTGCTGTAATTTTTCACCGCGGCGAAGACAAATGCTGCTGTAATTTTTCGCCGCGACGAAGAATTTGTCTTCGCTGTGGCATCGACTGGGTTAGGATTCTAGGGTTTTAAAGTGAAGAACTTCGCCACAACAAAGATTGTTCTTCGCCGCGGCGAAGTCTGTTTTTTATAAATACCCACGCTATTTTTTCATTTTTAACGTTCAAAATTCCATTGAGAGAAAATTTTTCCTACTTCAATCTAGAGTTTTCTTCAGCAAATTCCCATCACTTTTCCTCATTTCTTAACTCTCCCAAACACCAAAACAACTCCTTTTAACAACGATTTTTGCAAAAATTGAAGAAAGTTTTGGAAACCCTTGGTTTTCAAAATTTGGGGATCTTGCCATTTGAGCCTCAATCGATGAAA
Organism: Pistacia vera; assembly: GCF_008641045.1. Classification (NCBI taxonomy): domain Eukaryota; kingdom Viridiplantae; phylum Streptophyta; class Magnoliopsida; order Sapindales; family Anacardiaceae; genus Pistacia; species Pistacia vera. Next base: position 1,651 of record NW_022196206.1, read on the forward strand.
TTGGTGGTGAATACTCCCTAGTTTTGGTCAGATTTCAAGTTCCCTAAGCTTTTAATTGTATAATTTCGAGTTTAGAGTAGTGGATATGAAAATATTGATTGTTGATTGAGTTGTGGATTTTTGGTGCTATTGTGTGTTGATTTTGTTTGAGGAAGTGTTGATTTTGCATTTGTTGGTATTGAAGACTGTGGGTTTTGAATTTTGGAGTGTTTGGTTGAGTTTGGAAGAATCGGAGTTTGGGGGTCTAGGTGCGAATTTTGGAAGTGTTGTTTTACTACAGGATTGATTGTGGTTGTTCATAGGGCGCTTAGGGTTGAATTTTTAAGTTGAATTGTTGAGCTAATTGGTAGTGTGAAAAAAAAAAATAAAAAAATGCCGCTCAAAGTGTTGTCCAAGGGGAAAGGAAAAGGAAAAAAATGGACAACCGATTTGTGAGTAACCAGGCCCGGAAACGATATGAAAGGGTAATCCAAAGGAAAGATAAAGGATTTATTCTTGAGCAGGGATTGACCGTGAGTCAAGCTACGGATTGGAGTCGAGGGAGACGTTGGGAATTATTTATGAGTGCACCTGCACATGCCACCGTAGAGCCAATAGTGCGAGAGTTTTATGCCAACCTCCCGGAGTGTGAATCTGGTCATGTGTTTGTGAGGGGTACTGATGTGGCATTCAATGCGAATGTCATCAATGATTTTTACAACCTACCTAAGATTAACCGTAATGATTATGAGGATTTTAGGAAGACACAGTTTGAGGATGATATTATTCTTCTGGTCATTACAAAACCGAACACCGCTTGGGAGGTTTCAAAAAAGGGCAAGAAGAGCATCAAGGGAACTAATTTGACACTGGTAGCTCGGTTGTGGTAGTACTTTATTTGTACAAGGATGATGTCGGAGACGCACTATAGTACGGTGCCTTATAAGAAGGCATTACTGCTCTATTCTATTGCCACAGGAAAGAGAATGGATGTGGGACAAATTATCCTGAACAACATTCTGCATGTAGCCAAACCAGGGTGAGGGAGTTACCCTTTCCCACATCTCATTACAGAGTTGTGCACCCGAGCAGGAATCGAGGTACATGATGATGAACCACTTATCCATGCTGCCCCAGTTCTCGACTCAGACTATTATCACAAGCATCTTGAACGTCCAGACGATGAGCAACCCAGCGTTGGGACAAAACGACAGAGAACCACACAAGGCACTACCACATCATCCAGTTCCACAACCAATATGAGGGAAATGATGCAGCAGATGATAGGTCAGATGAAACAGATGGCAAAACGTCAAGAGTGGTTGGCAGAGCAGACCCAGATGATGTATGATATGCAAAAAAGTAGCTTCACTAAGTTCAACGTTGATACTTTAGAATTCCAATGGGCTGATTGGGATTCAGATGAGTGGATGGGCTCCGACTCAGAAGAGGACAACAGCGAGGGAGACGAGGAGGTCGAAGAATGAGCACCTGAGCACCTGTTTTTGTTTGTTATTTTTCTTTGTTCTAGTTGTTTTTGTATTTCATTTCGAACATTGAACTAAGTTGATACTTTTTGTTTTTGGATTGTTTAATTTTTGTTTTTATTTCCTAGTTGATGTAAAGACAAGATTAGGGTTGTAATATCAAGTGGCCAGGATGCGGTTTCGCTGAATCCGAATCTATCAGGTGACCAGGATGCCTTGCTAGGGGCCAATCTTGGTCTGTGTGTAGTGAGACAATTAATTGGTGTTAATCGCGATACTACGCACTACCGATATGATGAGGAGCCTACAGGTCACACACTTAGAAGATAATTTAAGAATCAATTTGTGAGAAGGGTATTTTCGTCTTTTAAGATGAAAGGGTATTTTGGGTGATCTCACAGTGCAATTAAATTTGCCGAGGTTGTTGACTGTTTTTAATTTTGATATTAAAATTAAATTAGTGAGATTATATTTAAATATATCTCTGTATATATTTAAATGAATTATTATTATTAATTAAATATTATTATATTATTATATATTGATTGATGTTAATTATAATAATAATTGATTGATTAAAATACCATAAAGGGTGTGTTTGGTTGCAAGGGTAAACTAGGGTTGGAGCCCATGGCTATTCCTAAATGGAATAGGGTTTTAATTGTTGCACTATATAAGTGCAACTTAAAATTAAAACATAAGATGGAATTATTCATTCAATTAAAACCCTAGCCACCCTATCTCTCTCTCTCTCTCTCTCTCAAGAAAAAAACTTTTCTTGTTCTTCTCTCTTGATTCTTGAAGCCCTTGATTGTTCTAGCAAAATAGTCAAGGGTTCTGTGGATTATCTTCGTGTGGACTTCCGTGAGTGCGATCCTACTTTGGATCGATTGGTAAAAAATCACATCAATAATAGACGGTGAATAGTAACCATGAATAGTGTTTCTGTCTGAAATCAAAGATATTCGAAGGAGCCTCCAAACGTACGTAAGTATTCTAATCCTTGAATGGATTTACTTTATACAGATTTTTGTTTATAAACACGCAAATGGTATAATCTATACTTGAATCTAGGCAGAGAAAGGTAATTGATTTACCGATTGAATTTTTTATTTTCCGCTGCGTATGGTAGATCAATTACTTACAGTGGTATCAAAGCCTCGGGTATTAGACTATATTGTTTAATTGATGTTTGATAACATGTATATTTGTTTGATAACATGTTATTGCATGATTTGAAGTGTGTTTTTTTAATATGAAAAAATTTTGTATGTTGAATGTCTTAATTAATCAATTGATTAAATGATGTGTTGATTGAATGTGTATTGGTTAGTTGGTGTCTTGTCGAATGTTTAAGTGATGCATTGTTACTACAACATGCAAATATAGCAAGTGCACTAGTCGCACAAAGTAATAAAGTGATGAGTGAGTATCGTTCCCACGAGGATTGGTTGCTAAGCACTGAATTTTCTATTAGTTTTCAAGTTGGAGAAACCGAATGCTGTTTGGATTTATGGGCGAATATAAAACTAAACTGAAAGAAAAATTTACTAAATGTAAAAACAACTAAATTATGAAAGCGAGATTTAACACAAGAGTAATATCAATTAAAACAAACGGCTAGGGTTTGACTTCATTCGGACTCTATGGATTAATTATGTGGATTATGCTACTTTTACATTCACATGCAAGGATTGTAAACCAAATTCCCTAAGTTGTAAAACATAACTTCTCAGGCTATGAATTCCTACTTTTCCCTATTAATCTTCCAAACCAAACAAATAAAAGAATAACAAATCCAAGTTCATTAAGCTAATGGAATCCTAGATTGATTTCATTGTTTCTCAAATCTATCTCTAGCATTCAAAATAACAATGGTAATTATCCAAGAAGCTCAACATGATTCATTTCTCAATCTCATCATGTTCAACCAATAAAATCAATAAAAAAGGGAATAATCACACAATCTACGCAATAGAATATAAAAGCAACAATCATCAATTGATTAATCCATAGAAATCCGAATTACATCAAAACCCTAACCCAAAATGGGTTAGTTCATAATTAAATTAACACAAACAGCAAGAAAAACAATAAACACAATATTCAACATATTGAAATACAGAGAAAAGAGTAGAGGTCTCCCTTAGTTGAAGAATCCACAAGATTAAAGCTCAAATCTTCTCTCTAAATGTAAAAGCTACTAAAAACCCAACAAAAACCAGATGAACCCCGACCAAAATGGCAAGGTTTTCCTTATATAGTTCCCCCAAAAACCTAAAAACCTTTCCTAAAATAAAACTGTGCATTTTGGAGAAAACAAAACTTCGCAGACTTCGCAACAGCGAAGAAAGAATTTCGCCGCGGTGACGAACTAAAGTGAATCTCGTGCCTAGCTTCTTTCGCTGCGGCGAAGAATAAACTTCGCCGCAGTGAACCTTCCTGGAAAATTCTGAATTTAAAGAATTGCCCTCCGCTTGCTTCCTTGCTTGAATCTTCGATCTTCGATGCTTTCCCATGGGAACAAACTTCATAGTGCTTCAACTCTACTTCAGAACTTTCCCAAATTCTGAGATTCGCTTGCTTCTGGGCCTAGAAACTCCAATTTGCTCATTATTTGCTAAAAATGCACGTTTTGGCTTGAAACATAAAATATATAGAATTAAGTAGCAATTCAGGCATAAACGAACTAAGAAGTATATAAAATCCAGCCAAAAAGCCTAAATAAAATAGTATAATCCTCGGATTATCATTAAGCATTCAATTTGATTTGTATTCGTGTCATTATGTGAAAAATTGCAAAAGACGTTATTGTCCCTGATTCACTGTTTTACGACGTTAGCTGCGGCGAAATAACACTTCGCTGCAGCGAGATGCAAAAAGTGAATCTGGCCGCGGCGAAATGAACCTTCGCCGCGGTGAAATTCCGAAAAAGTAGATCTAGCCGCAGCGAAATAAAACTTCGCTGCGGTATAAAACTCTCTGGAACGATTTGTGTTTTCTAGAAGTTCACGGTCGCCGTGGCAAAATAAAACTTCACCACAATGACCATATGTGCATGAACTTCGTCGAGGCAAAGAATTTCTTCGCCACAGCGAGAAACCTGCTGTTCCGTTTTTCGCACAGGGGCTAAGTTACAGTTTTTTGAACCTTTAAAGCCAATATTCATTCTGCATGTTTAAGGTGGTAACTTGATAATTCAACCCACCCAATTCAAAAATTGATTGTTTTTGAATGTATGCAACGTTCTTGTTTGATAATTGCATGGTGCTCGATACATGAGCCTTAGACCTATTGTTTATTGTTTATTGGGTTTGTTTGTAATTTTTTATAAACAAATAGGACCTGCGTGTCCTGCCTCTCTCTCTTAAATCTCCATGTATTTTTTCTCCTCATCTCACTCCCCTCGTATGTAACGTAAGGTTTCTATTTTATTGATGTAAATTAGAATAGGTTTTTTTATTATAAAATTATTTGTAATGATCATGAAGAAGAAACAAAGAAGCTATGAAGAGGAATAACTTGAAGATCCAAGATTTATTTTTAAACCCTAGGTTGACCCATCGATTCCTCTAGGCTTGAGGAAATTGGTTTTAGTGGACCATGTACCGACACATTTAATTTTTTGTGTAGAATGCATGCTAAGGTTGAATGTTCAATAACATGCCAAACAATGTCATTCTAACAAAAATAATAATCTGGTGAGACATTAAATAAAAACCCTCAAATAAGATATATTAAGTCACGTATGCCTTCTATCACCATGGTTTTAATCAAACCACTGTTTGTCGGAACCTTGTTCCCCACAGCAAAGAGTACACTTCTACCAGTGGGAGGTTAAAATTCATTGGAGTTTTCCTTAATGATGATGGGTCGACTTAAAATGATAGTTTATCTTGTTTGCCATGGTAAAGGCTGATAAACACGTCATAGGCATAGTAGAGAAGTAAACATGTTGAGTGTACGTGGCGACATGTAGTGTCCACTCTACTGATACTGGGAATCACACTTGAGAACGATGGCTAGGCTGTTGGATTATGTGCTTGGCTTGTGGCTTACTTCACATTTGAGGTTGGTAGTGGGAGCTATCAACTGGTGTGGATTAAGTTTGTTAGCATACCTAATCAACCCATTTTGGCTTGTTCACCATGGCGAAGGTTTGAAATGGGCCAGATGGGATCTCAGTCCACTTAGAAAGCCAACGGGCTTTCCCAAATTAATAGTGAGGGCTATTGGCTTAAGGAAAATAGAGGGAGTGTTTTTTAATAAAAGACCATATTAAGAAATAATAAACATTATATTGACTTTACTTTCCTAAATTGTAGATTCACTTAAAAATGAGCAGTATGAACCTGCGAACGATAATCGAGAAAGAAAACAGGTTGAATGGATCCAATTTCTCAGACTGGTATCGTAATATAATATTCTTTCTAACTAGTAGTTCTTTGGAAAAATATAAGTAAAACTCACTAAATATATTTTAGAAAATATATATGTATGTAAGAATATAATAGCGGGCCCAAAACAAATTTTACTTTATATACAAATCTCTACATCATGTAATAATAGTACATAAATAGGTACAAGTAATCTCGGACAATGGTGCCATTCTCCTTCGCTATTTGACGTTTCTCCCAACCGCTTCTCATCTGTTACCTACAAAAACAATGAACTCAATGGAGTGAGCACTAAATTGCTCAGTAAGTAAACCCACAATACTTCTATTCTTCCTCTGTTACTCAGATTCAGGATTCTCTTTCCTTGCACCAAGCTTATCTATTCTTCTTTGCTCTTTCTAAGATTCTAGTTTCTCACTTACCGATATGTAAATACAAATAGGGAAACTAACTCGGGATAGTAGAAATGGAATGATGCATATGCACAAATGCACAAAGTTTTCTAAGCAATGCATTTTCTTTTCTGTTTTTTTGTTTTTCTGTTTTCATTTTTGTTTTCTGTTTTTCTGTTTCTGATTCTGCTTTATGTTTCGTTTCCTTTCTTTTTCTGCGTTTCTTTCTTTTTTCTGTTTCTCTTTTTTCTTTTCTGTTTTTCTTGCTTTTCTATTCTTTCTCTTTCTCTTTCTTTTCTATTCTTTCTTTCTTTTCTTTTTCTATTCTTCTTTCTTTTCTTTTCTATTCTTGTTTGTCGATCGGACTCGGTTGAGGCATGGATTCGGAACCTTGGCCGTGTGAGTGGGTACATTCCTCATCTACATGCACTTCTAACGGACTGTACAAATTGTTCTTTCTTATTCTAAGGCCGCTCACTAAAGGTGGCGTGCATGTAGGTATGCTCTGCTAGGTACAATCCTAATCCATTGCACTTCTAATGGATTGTACAAATTCTTCTTTCTTATTCTGAGGCCTCTCATTAAAGGCGGCGTGCATGTGGGCTATTCTTCTTCTCGGTCACTCACGGGTTCCCCATCGCAACAACCTACTCTTCTCTTATCTTTTTACATTTCATTAAATAAAATTTCAGATTTGAATTATTCTTTAATTATGTTTCTTAAAACAATAATTCTACATTTAATTTCTTTTCTTTCTTTCTCTTTATTCTTTAATATTCTCATACATGTATATTGTTAGAGTCATGAAAGTGACTCTATTTTGGTGATAAAAATACCCCATGTGTGATTAAATTGAAGTATATTGAGACAATTAAAGAATTTATGAATTTATTCACGAAAATCACTTCCTAATATTTTTCTTATGAACTTAATGTGTTTGGAATGATTTTGGAAAGGATATGAGTTGATATTAGGTTGTGGTTTATGGACTAGGGGTGATTTTGTCTCATTTATGCTGTTTAGGGGGTAAACTGTCATATTTATAAGGGTTGATTTGTCACTTTTCAATTATGTAAGGACCAAAGTGATATTTTGCATTTTGTTCTATAAAAGAAAACAAAAAGTCCCAGATCAGGGGAGGCGCTGTTCATCCATCTTTTTTGGCAACGCTTCATCTTCCTTTCCGACGACCTCCGACGACAGTTTGGCTTCCTCGTGCACAAATCGTCGTCAACTCCATCGTCCCGGATCACCACCGTGGGAACCATCATGCCGCCGCGACGTTTCATCTTCCACCACGACGACTCTTCGTCTTCTAGGCCAATTTTGGCCGTTTTTCGATGACGGTTGGACTCCTCAGGACATGAATGCACATGTACAAAACACAGAAAAATCATCCATGAAGACTTTAAAGAATTGACCCACCATGTCAAAAAATATCGATAACATGCACCTTTGAAACGTTGCCGGTGCACTGCACAACCCGAAGGGCATGCGACGAAAGGCAAACGTGCCAAAAGGACATGTGAACGTGGTCTTTTCCTAGTCTTTGGGGGCAACTGGTCCTTGGTTAAATACAAAATAGCCATCCAGAAAACAATAGAAAGCTTGCCCTGCAAGTTTTTCTAGGATTTGGTCAATAAATGGGAGCGGCAAATGATCTTTTTTAGTGGCTAGGTTGAGCTTCCTATAGTCAATGCAAACTCTCCATCCTGTGGGAGTACGGGTAGGACTTCGCTCACCTCTTTCATTTTCAACAACGGTGAGGCCACTCTTCTTAGGTACAACATGGGTTGGACTCACCCATTGGCTATCAGATATAGGGTAGATGATACCCACATCAAGCCATTTGATCACTTCTTTCTTCACCACCTCCTTCATGTTCGGGTTTAACCTTCTTTGAGCTTCATGCACCGGTTTAGCATTCTCCTCACAAAATATGCGATGCATACATAAAGAAGGGCTAATCCCTCGCAAATCGGCTACCGACCAACCGATTGCTTCCTTATGTGTTGTCAAGACTGCCACTAATCTCTCCTCTTGCTCACTATCTAAGTTGGCGGCAATGATCACAGGTAAGGTCTTGTTGGGTCCTAGGAAAACATACTTTAGAGTATCAGGCAAGGCCTTCAACTCTAAGACTGGTGGAGACTCACTTGACCTTGGTTGTGTCGTCTTAGACAAAGGTGGTAAGGGTTCATACTTGATGTTCCAAGGTCGACACTCTAAAGTGGGCGACCTAGCTATATACGCACTAACCTCCTGAATCTCAGACATGACACTCAAGCTAGATATCTCCTCAACAAATGGATTCATAAGAGTGTAAATTGCATCATCACATAACATATGTGGGGCGTGAGCCTCCACTAGACTATCAATAGCATCAACCATGAAGCACTCGTTATTGTCCTCACGCATTGGTCCTAAACCAGCATTAAACACATTAAGTCTCAGTTTTCTATTCCCAAAAGACACTTCCATCTCTCCTGATCTACAGTTAATGCAAGCATTTGCCGTTGCTAGAAAAGGTCTCCCTAAAATAATCGGTGGCATACTTCCACTGCTCGTATACTCCATGTCTAAGACAAGAAAATCCACCAAGAAATATAGTTCCTCAACCTTAACTAACACGTCCTCAATTAGGCCCCTAGGCATTTTGACCGATCGGTCAACTAACTGCAGTATGACTTCAGTCGATTTGAGCTCACCTAAGTTAAACTGTTCATACACAAAAGTGGGTAATAAGTTCACGCTTGCCCCTAAGTCTAAGAGTGCTCTATCAATCATGACATTACCTATCACACAAGAAATAATAAGAGCTCCAGGATCCTTCAACTTCGGGGGAATGCGGTTTGAGACAACCGCACTTACATTTTCCGATAAATGTACAGTCTTAGGTGTGTGAGATTTCATTTTCCTCATTTGCGTGCACAAGTCTTTGAGGAATTTGGCATAAGCAGGTACTTGCTTAATGGCATCTAAGAGTGGAATGTTAATCTGCACCTGCTTAAACAACTCAATCATTTCNGTGTATTGAGGTAGTGCAGATTGTGAAGGAACAAATTGTAGATTGTAGATTGTAAAATACTGCAATTGTTTTACTGGTGATGTTGAAGTAGTCATACTGGTGGTGTTGAAGTGTGTATTGAGGTAGTGCAGATTGTGAAGGAACAAATTGCAGATTGTAGATTGTAAAATACTGCAATTGTTTTACTGGTGATGTTGAAGTAGTCATACTGGTGGCGTTGAAGTGTGTATTGAGGTAGTGCAGATTGTGAAGCAACAAATTGCAGATTGTAAAATACTGCAATTTGTCTAAAGAAGAAATTTGGTGCATTTGAAAGCCTTATGCTGAAAACTTTGCTGAAATTTTTGTTGAGTTCAGTTTAAAGATTGCAGTAGTGCTGAAACTTTTGTTGAAAATCAGTTCAGAGATCAGAGGTTTGTAAGATTGCAGTAGTGCTGAAACGTTTGTTGAAGTTCAGTTCAAAGATCAGAAGTTTGTAGAATCAGCATGAAGTACTGAGCAGGTTCTAAGCAAGAACCAAATGAAGAGCAGCATAAGTACAGAAATAGAATGCAGAACAGAGCAAGTTTACTGAAACAAGACCAGTGGTTTGGTCTGCGAGGGGATGTTAGTGATTAGTAAAAAGTAGAGGACCTGCTTGTAATTTCTGTTTCTGTTATCTTGTACGGTGTCGTTTTGATCTTGGTGTTTTACTTTGTTTGTAACGACAGATAAGTGTAAAAAGCTTAGCTATCTTCTTCTTCTTCTTAGCTTAGCTCGTCTCTGCTTCTCAATCTTGAGTATAAAAGCTTGAGCAAATTGTAACTAATTCAGTTAATGAAAAGTCAATAATTCTTCTACTCTCTTTCATTTTCTATTATTCTTTGAGTTTCATAAGGCTCAACAAGCAACAAAGCAACAATGTCAAAGAAAATTAACTAAATGCAAAACCTAAGAAACAAATTTTACTAAGCACACGAAACAAAACTAAAACAAATCTAAAATCTAATGAAACTATACCCAACAAAATTTCACGCAACAAATATGTTTAATCAAAACTAAATTTATCAATGCAACCTAAAAGAATTTAATACTAAGAACAAAAAGTAAATCCTAGGAATAAAAATAAAAATAAAAATTAAGGGTTAAGAGAATTTCACAATCAGGACGTGCAGGATTTTCAATGCTCACGACACGCTGAAGCATTTTCCCAATTGCAATTTTCCTGCAAAACAAAAACAAACACAAATGAAACTATTCCAGTGAAAATAAAATAAAACGAAGTAAAAATGAAATTACGCAAACAATCTAAAAAGAAAATAATTAACTAACAATGCAAAAAGACACACTAACTGGAACACAAAAATTAAACAGTTCACCCAAACAAAGTAATCACTACAAAGAAAATAACGCAAAAAAACAACAAAGACTAAAATAAACCTAGAATAAAAACTAATGACTACCCAAACACACAAAGTCAAAAGCACATTGCTCCCCGACAACGGCGCCAAAATTTTCTCGAACCGGTCATCACGGTCACAAAATTAAACTTAAATACCGTAGTTAGCGGTAAGCAGGGTCGAATCCACAGGGAGCAAGACTAACAACCTAATGTATTTTGAGTAGCGGAAATGAAATTGGCAATTGATTAATGAAACTAAATAGACTAAATGCAAATAATGAAAGAGTGAAATTAAAACTAATAAAGACTTTATAATAAAAATGTTGCCGTTACGGTTTTGGTTCGACACGAGACCGACTCACACAGTTCTTCTCCACCCTCTACGATCCCTTAAACCTACAATGCAAGGTACATCAATGAAATGGCTTCCCGACACTCTAGGTATAATCTATCATGTCTCACCTGATCACTCAAGTTCGATGGGTTAAAGACTATCATTGAACGCCGATAAACGCTACAAGGCAATACCAATAGTTGGTACGCGATTAACAAATACAATTTGTCAACACGTATAATCCAATCAACCAACTTCACAATAAACGCAACAATAGTAGAAATTAAATTAAATCCGAACACAACTCAATTAAAATCGATGCAAAGTAATGAAAAGCAATATTCATCATTTAATTATTTCAAACCAACGTTTATCATTCAGCAAGTTCTATGAAAACATTAAATCATAATGGACAACAATATTCATCACAAGTTATGCTTAAATTGTATTAAAGTATCGAAATCAAACATGAAACAAAAACAAATATAATCCAAAGCAAAATACTATCAAATGTTCTATAATCGGGCTCATCCAACTAGTCGAGAGCTGATGAGGAGAGTCATGGAGTCAATCTTGATCTCGCCTATGCTGTAACAGACAATCGGGAACTTAGCCACTCATGGTGGTGATGACGGAGGCTAAAATGGTGGAAACGAAGCTGATCATGGTGGAGAGGAGGAAACCGACAGCGATATGATGCAAAGAAGGGGCAAAAATGACTAGTGGACAGCCCCAAATATGAACAGCCGCACTTGCCAAAAAACAGTGGCGTAAATTAGATCCGAAGGTACCGATGGAAAGCTCTAGTGATGGAAAGTTCATATCAGGTCCTAGGGAGGTGAGAAGTCACCGGAAATGAGCAGGATCTGGGCTAGAACATGAAGAGGCACGGTAGCAAAATCACGATTCCGACGGTTTTTGCGACGGTTGAAGCTCGGAATGGGTAGATCCGGTAGTGGGGAAGGGCAATCAAGTCTTTGGGAGCCGAAACGTCACCAAAAAATGGCCAAAACTGGCCTGGAAGATGAAACATCACGGTGGTGGAAGAGGAAGCGTCGCAGCTGCGTGATGGTTTGCGATGGTAGCTTGCGGTGGAGTTGATGGAAAGCTGAAGCTCTATGCACGAGGAGAACGAAGAGTCGCCGGAGGTCGCTAGAAAAAGGGGGGGGGGGGGGGGGAAGAGTCGTCAGAAAATGGATGAACAGCGCATCCTCGGATCTGTGACTTTTCGTTTTCTTTTATAGAACAAAATGAAAAATATCACTTTGGTCCCTGCATAATTGAAAAGTGACAAAATCAGCCCCTTGAAACATGACATTTTACCCCCTAAACAGTATAATTGAGACAAAATCACCCCTAATCCGTAAACCACAACCTAATATCGACTCATATTATTTCCAAAATCATTCCAAACATGTTAAATTCATAAGAAAAATATTAGGAAGTGATTTTCATGAATAAATTCATAAATTCTTTAAAAATTGTCTCAATATACTTCAATTTAATCACACATGGGGTATTTTTATCAGCAAAATAGAGTCATTGTCATGACTCTAACAGTTATAATTTTTCTAATTCTTGTTTTGAGGAAAGTTGCTTCAACGTAGTAATAATTATCTGTATATTACAAAAAATATATTTTATGTTACATTAAAAGTTTAAGATGAAATAAAATATTTATCTAAAGTTGTTTGAGAAAATGATTTATGTTTTAGAGTTGTTATCATATATTTTAAATTACTAGTACATAATAACTAGCTAATATCGAAGCCAAAATATTCTTAACTTCTCAAGTATGTTTAGAGTTTCATGACATAGTTTTTTTTTTTTTTTTTTTTGTATTTTCGTACTATCATCCTCAAGATTATTTCATTTATCTTCTTTTCTAAATGCAGCAATAATTTCTTCTTCAGTTAAAACATACACAATTTTTTGCTCATTTGGATGATCGAGGAAGAAATTAATAACCATTCAATTAGGGTAGTGAAGTTATCAAATCTAATCACTCAATTCTACAATGACTTTTATTTTTCTCATCCACTTTATTTGTAACTTGCAATTCATCAACATCGGGGGTCCTAATTTTGCAGTGCTTAAAACCATTGGTAATTGTCTATGACTTCACAGCAATTGACCATGCATCAACTATATTTATAGTTTCATCAATGACACTTATTTTTGCTGGTTTTAAAATATGATCTTCTATCCGTTTCAGAAGTAGACAATTGAAGCGTTGAATTAAAATCCTAATACTGCTAAAATATGAATTGAAATCCTAATACTGTATTACTAAAACATGACTTATAAAATAAGAAATCAAAACAATAATTTTTGTAACTACACCTCTATTAAGTTATAATCTCCTTATAATAATAAAATTAGTTGATCTCACTATTATAACTATAAAGAGGCTTTACTGTATAAATATATTATTTTTATCGAGGTTAATTTGTTTGTTTTAGTATGGTCTCAATTTGGTATACAGTTTTTATACATTGGGTATGATTTTTTCAGTAAAGCATGCCCAAAGCAAGTACGCGGAGGCCTAAGCCTAGAGTAAATAATAATTTTTTTGTTTTAAGTTATAATTGATGCTAACATTTTATATGATTAATATATTAATTATTTTTTATATTCAAAATTAGAAAAATTGTTTACATTGCAAAAGAATTAGAAGAAAACAGTTTTAATCGTCTTACAACTTTTTATATCATTTCAATAGATTTTTCATCTTATTAAAGACCTTTTGTTTCATTATTATTATTATTATTTTGTTTGTTTGTTTGTTTGTAAATTGTAATCATGACTAGATATCGTATATTAAAAATCAGAGGATAGTTTATGATATTAGCCGAAATATTGTATATTGGTATAGAGCTACTCATTTTTGTGACTTCCTGGTACAAATGTGAATGCATGTTGGCCAAAGATATGTACTATGTTTAATTGTTTGATCATTTTTATGTTTTTTCATTGGACCTGATGGAGCAAGCTTCAATTAATCTTCAAAAAGTAGTGAAGTCTTCTAATGAAACATTAACCAAGTGATGAGAAGGGATAAATTAATTTGATGGTAAAACTAATGAAAAGTGCTTGGCAATGACATATATGCATATTTAAAGACTTGCTTTAGTATAAATTTATATGAGATGGGATTTGTTTATGGTGATCTTGAAAGTCCTCTGTAAACAGTGGGTAAATTGGTAAAATTTAGTTAGGTGAACAGCTGGATCCTGTAAAATTAACAATAAAGATAAGTTGATAAACGAATCTCACAAACTCTATGTCACAAACCGACGTGGCAGCTATTAGTATATATATTAGTATCTTATAATATCCCTAGAATATATGATTTCTCTTGTAATTAAGCTATAATTTCCTGTAATTATGTTAGGTTAGAATCTTTCTATATAGTGTATTTCGTTACTAACTTTGGTCGTCTCCACTATATATAGAGGCCTCCTTTGTATAGTTTAGACACACAGAAATATACAAATATATGATTCCTTAAAACTCTCTTTATTTCAACACGGTATCAGAGCCACTACTCTGATCTTCCTATCTGTGTTAGCCGTTTCATTGATATTTCCTTCTGCACCAACCTTGGCTTTCCCTACATTGACGGTGGGATTTTCGTGGTTTTACATCCGATTTTTGCTCAATTTTTTTTACCAAATCTGATCATAAATGGAGTCTTGAAAATTTTATCAGTGTTTCTATGTCAAGATTTTCTCGATATGCTTCCGTACGCGCCCCCACACGCCTCCTGAATATTTTGCATGTCTAACCACGTGCCACACATCTCCAATAGAAATATCAAGCCTGTTACAGCTAACTTCAAGCCCAATCCAAGTAAGCCTTCCCAGCCCATTTTTCTTTCTTCTATAAATCAACCCATTTTGTTCAAAGTCCAGCCTAGGTCCACCTGTTGACTTGTTGACCATTGACTCATTGATAGTTGACCACAAAAAAATAAAAATAAAAAAAAGTATGTCTCACTCCTCTCCCAACCTTGATACCATTTTTCATCCTATTGATAACATTTTAGATGGCTCAAATTATCATATGTGGGCTCAAAATATGGAAGTATTTCTTAGAGGACAAAAATTGTGGCGTTATGTTTCTGGTGATATTCTTGCTCCTAAGCAACAAGACGATGATAGTCTTGATAAGTTTGCATGTCGGCTTGAAGACTGGCATAGTATTCATTATAAAATATTGTCTTGGTTTATCAATACTTTTGTTCCATCCATCCATAGCCTACTTCCCAAGCTTGGTAATGCTCAAGCTGCTTGGGATTTTCTTGCTAAACAATACAACTGCACTCATAATGCTTCGTTGCAGTTCTAGCTTGAGACTAAGCTTTATCAGATGCGTCAGGAATCAAGTCTGTCCATTGCTAATTTCTATTCTCAAGTTGATAATCTTTGGGAACAGTTGTCTGCTGCATTTCCTCACCTCAGATGTTTTGATGACATTGCATTGTTTGCAACCTACCATGATCATCGTAAGTTTATGCATTTTATTATGGCACTTCGTGAGGATTTTGAATCTACCTGGGCTCTCTTTTGCATCGCACACCTCTTTCCACTCTTGAGACTATAGTTGCTGAACTTTTTTCTGAAGAAAATCATCATTCAACCATGAAGATGTAAACTCCAGATTCAATTGTTACTACCATCCCTCAGACTACCTTTGGATCTTCTCTAGACTCAGGCCATTTACCTTCTCAGTCCTCAAAGATTGTCTTCTATATGGAGTGTCGAAAATTGTAGAACAAAAATCAGTCTTAGACCCTCTTGTTGCAAGCTGTTGCTGTGGCTCCAACTGCTCTTGAGTCTGCTGCGGAGCCTTCTTCAGTGTCCACTACTCTCATTGCTACTAACATTGAGGCATTAATTCATCAGGTTTTATCCTGGTCTTCTAGTGTTGTGTCTGTCACCTTAGGTACATCTCTTTGGTTTTTTTAATTCTACATGTAATCACATGACCTCTTATTCCACCATTTTTTCACAAAAATCTACTTTGTCACCCAATCATATCATATATACTGCTGATGGTTCTCATTTATCTGTTAGTCAAATTGGGTCTATTCCTCCTCTACCTTATCTATTGACAACACCTATCTTGTTCACAAGTTATCCTTAAATCTCCTTTCAGTTGGTCAACTTTGTGAATTAGGTCTTCAGCTTACCTTTTCTAATGCTGGTGTTGATGTCGGATCCACAAATGGGTTAACTCATTGTGATAGTCCGTAAGATTGGACGTCTATTTGAGCTCGCTTTTTTGCAGCTTCCATCCCATCTGTCTTGCTCCATTGTTGCTCCTGCCATCTCTTCCTAATTATGGAATTTTTGACAGGGTCATGCTTCTATACCTCGTGTTCATCTTTTGGCCTCCCAAGGACACCTAGGTTCTATAGGTTTTGATTCTTTTGATTGTGTTTCCTATCAACTTGGCAAGCAAACTCATTTATCTTTTAATATAAGTGATTTTTTTTTTGATTGCACCTTTTTATTAGATTCACTTTGATATTTGGGGTCCTGCCCCCACTCTTATTGAGGGGGGATCTCATTATTTTGTTATCTTCGTTGATGACTATTCTTGTTATACATAGCTATACTTGTTATAGCATCGATCTGAGCTTGTTCGTGTTTACCAAACTTTTCACAAAATGGTACAAACTCAATTTTCTCATACCATTAAAGTTTTTCATTCAGATAATGCCATAGAATAATGACAAAACTCTCCATGAGTTCCTAAATCAACAAGGCACATTGTCACATCGTTCTTGTCCCTATACATCTTAACAAAATGGTCGTACATAATGAAAACATCATCATATCCTTGATACTGTAAGAGCTCTTTTACTTTCTGCTTCTTTAACTGAAAAGTTTTGGAGTGACGCTGCTCTTACTACTATGTACACAATCAATAGGGTACCCTCACCTATACTTCACAACAAATCTCCTAATGAGCTTCTCTATGGTATGGTTCCTAACTATTCCTTACTTCATGTCTTTGGTTGTGGTTGTTTTATTACTCTTCCTACTCATGAACTAACCAAACTTGAACCCTGTTCTCGGTTATGCTATTTTCTTCATTATGGCTTAACTCAAAAAGGTTATCGTTGTTATGATCCTATCTCCAAATGTCTTCGAGTATCTCATCATGTAGAGTTTTGGGAACATAAACCATTTACTAGCATATCCATGTTCTCCCCTTCCTCCTCTAACCACTCACTCATATTCACTGATCCCTCTATTGCTCTATTTTTTGACTCTTTTGTAGAGATTCCGAGCTCTTCAGACAGTTCTTCCACTGTTGCACCCAATCTAGTTGATGCGTTTGATGGACCACCTGCCACACCACCCACTCTTCCGTCTTCTCCCCTTTATGAATCTTGTCATTCCAATTGGGTAAGTGTTCCTCCTACTCATCTTCATGATTATCATTGTTTCTTTGTCCTTGCCACCCTCCACGAACCTCACAATTATCATGAGGCTCATATTGACCCTCTTTGGCAGCAAGCTTTGTCTGTTGAATTGAATGCTCTTGTCAACATATATACCTGGGATCTGGTGGACTTGCCTTATGGTAAAGCTGCAGTGGGATGCAAGTGGATTTATAAATCAAGACTCGAGCAGATGGATCAATTGAACTCTACAAGGCTTGACTTGTTGCTACGGGGTTTACCCAGGATTATGGGATTGACTATGAGGAGACTTTTGCTCCTATTGCTAGACTTATCTCTGTCAGATCTTTACTTGCAGTTGCTGCTGTCCGGCGTTGAGAATTTTTTCAAATGGATGTTAAAAACACCTTCCTTAACAGTGATCTTACTGAAAAAGTTTACATGCAACCTCCACCTGGCTATAAGCATCCTCCATATAAAGTTTGCCATCTTTGTCATGCACTTTATGGGCTCAAACAAGCTCCTCGAGCTTGGTCTGAGAAATTTTAGTTAGTAGTTTCTCAACAAGGCTTTCTTTCTAGCCCATATGATTCTGCACTCTTTCTTCGCACTACTGGGACAGGTACTATCTTTCTTCTTCTCTATGTAGATGATATGATTATTATTGGTGATGATATTGCTAGAATTCGAGATCTTTAAGCTTTTCTTAGTCAGAATCTTGAGATGAAGGATTTGGGACATCTTAACTACTTCTCTGGCCTTGAAGTTACTTCAAATTAGGACGGATATTATCTCACTCAAGCAAAATATGCCTATGATTTACTTTCCAAAGCTGGGTTGACAATAGCAAGATAGCCACTAGTCCACTTGAGTATAATACTAAGCTTCTAGCCACTGACGGTTCTCCACTTGCAGATGCAACTCTTTATTGACAGTTAGTTGACAATCTCATTTATCTTACTATAACTAGGCCTGACAGTTCATATGTTTTTCATCTGGTCAGTCAGTTTATGAATGCACCTTGATCTACCCATTTTGCTACGATTCTTTGAATTCTACGCTACATCAAGGGTACTCTGTTTCATGGCCTACGCTTCTCATCCTACTCCTCTCTGGAGGTACAAGCCTATTCTGATGCAGATTGGGCTGGTGATCCTATTGATCATTGCTCCACCACTGGTTATTGTTTCTTACTTGGCATGGCGTAGTAAGAAACAATCTGTTGTTGCCCGTTCTAGCATTGAGGCTGAGTATCGCGCTCTTGCTGATACAACATCTGAACTTTTGTGGTTACACTGGCTTCTGAAAGATATAGGTGTTCCTCAATCAATATGTTCTCCTCTTTGCTGTGATAATCATAGTGCCATCCAGATTGCACATAATGATGTGTTTCATAAACGTACTAAACATATTGAGATTGATTGTCACTTTATCTATTATCATCTTTAGCAAGGTGTCCTCTAGTTACATTCAGTTTCTTCTGAAGATAATCTTACTAATATTTTTACAAAATCCCATCCACCTAGTCAATTTGGTAATCTTGTTTCCAAACTCCAGTTGACTTCGCCACCAAGAGTTTGAGGGGGGATGTTAATATATATATTAGTATCTTATAATATCCCTAGAATATATGATTATTCCTGTAATTAAATGTTAGTATATATATTAGTATCTTATAATATCCTTAGATTATATAATTTTTCTTGTAATTAAGCTATAATATCCTGTAATTATGCCAGGTTAGAATCTTTTCATATAGTGTATTTTCTTATTAACTTTGGCCTTCTCCACTATATATAGAGGTCTTCTTTGTATAGTTTAGACACATATAAATTACAATTAGTTTTTGATGGATTTTTCCTGTCTATTGACATCGTCCAATGATGTGATGGGAGTGTCACATCGGGTTTGTGATAGAAAGTTTGTGAGATTCGTTAATCAACGTAATATTATCCTAAAATTAAACAAGGTTTTTTTTTTTTTTCTTAAGTGGGTTGGTGTATATCATGTTCTCCCAAAATTCATTTTCACAGCCCCTTTTTTTAATGAAAATATATATTACTAAATTGTCTTAAATGAAATAAACTAAAAGAACAAAATAAATGAATAAAAAAAATATTATATTACTAAATTAGCATGTTAAAGCTAAGACATGTTTTAGCCTTCAGAAATGATTTAATTCTTCTTATTGGATGAAATTATAACTTTTCTCTGACTTTACATTCTTAGATAATTTATACGAAAAGATTTCATGCATGGATCATGATGTTAGCCGGGGGAACTTAAAAATAGTGTTTTCATATAACTATATTTAACAAAAAAAAAAAAAAGTTAGTCAAAGCAAAAGCAAAGCACATATATATGCTAGCTTAAAGATACAAAATCAATCTTCAGGCATCATCGAGGGCTAAGCTCAGTAATTGAAGCCGTGTTCAACGACAACTGGAAATTGTTTGATTGATCCAATGCCGATGATTCTAAATTATCTGTCGTTGTGCTGGAGTGCATAAAAAATGCAGGTTTTGATGGTGTTGGCAGGGAAAGGGTGCCACCAGTGAGCATGTGAACTACTAAAGCCATTGTAGGTCTATTGGCTACATTTTCTTGAACACAAAGCAACCCAATGTGAATACATCTCATCATATCTCTATTGGAGCCAGCACTCAAGTTGGGGTCTATTAGATTCGCAGCTTTACCTTCAATCCAATTTCTCCATGCCTACAAATTTTGACAAAGACAACGTGGTCAATGACCACATTAATACTTATCACTTGATCCAAAAATTGAAAACCATTATCAAAGGTACAACAATAATATTTAAGTCTAACATATTACTTAGAGGGTCGGAAAACTTGGAAAATATTCCTATTGAATTTACTTACGTAGGGTAATAATCTTCTGGTTCCTCTTCGGTAGGAAACGAACTATTCTTTTGACCACTCATGATTTCTAGGACTAACAACCGAAGCTGAAAACATCGGACTTGGCTGAGAAGTGTCCATATTTATATACTCTGGAGCCATATACCACTAAAATTGGACTCAATCAAATTTTATTTTGTAACAAAACCAACATATCATGCTTGATCATAAGCATATATTATTATTAATTATGTTTTTGCATATAGAATAAACTTGATGATTCTTGAGTTGTTTATGTTATCTATAATAAAATTACAAAGTCCCAGCAATTCTACTGTCTAGCCTTGAGTTTCATCAATTGCCAACACTTTGCCATTCCAAAATCTGAAACTTTGGAGTCATGCAATATCTAAAAGAACATTGCTGGCTTTTAAGTCAAGATGAATGATACGAAACCTAGAATCCTCATGAATATAAAGAATTCCTCGTGCTGTGCCCTTTATGATTTTGTATCGCATCTCCCAATCCAATAATAAACGTTGGGTTGGATCTGCAAACTCATCAATGCCATATAAGTAAATTACATTAATGGAATAAATACTCTTTTCTTACAAACAGAAAGCCAAAAGTAGGAATTAACATACCAATATGAAGTTATCTAGACTTGAATTTGGCACAAACTCATAGATGAGAAGCTTTTCGTTTCCTTCCAAACAAATCCTAGAAGTCTAACCAAATTCTATGTTGAAGTTTGGCCATCAAGAGGACCTCATTTTTGAATTCTGTTTCTCCTTGTGCAGAACCTATATCCAACCTCTTGACGGCTACTTCCTGCCATCAAGAAGCCTACCCTGAAAAGAAATTTTTAATTTAACTCATTTTTATAACAACTGATATTCATTATTTTGGTTAGTGATTAATTACTTACCTTATAAACAACACCAAATCCACCACGTCCAAGCTTATTATCAATTGAAAATTATTTGTTGCAACTCTGATAGTGCTGAGTCAAAGCAAGGATTCCACATTATCATCGTCTTAAAACAACAATAACACAGTTGAGTTAATCAGTGTTTGCTCTTATATAACCTCACTACTACTACAAAACTACATTTAGAGGATGCTTAAAAGAGTCTTTTAATTCAAAATATTCTCAATATATAACCTCTTTAGATGGTTAATAAAAAGGGTTACACTACAAACTATAATTTTGACACAGTTTTTTAGCAATTGTTCATTACAATCCAAACGGCTAGGAGTTGATGAGGTGGTAAACAAATAACTACCTTCAGTTTCCTTCTCATATCCTTATCTATTACACATGTATTCCAATTTAAGAAAATTTTATGTACTCTAACCTAGCCCAATAAAAATTAAAAAATTTTCTACAAATGGAGTGCCATGTCATTATAAGCAAGATACGCTACCCTAATGATTGGAGTCCGATGTAAAGAGATTTTCTTAAAAAAATTTGTCTATTTTTCTAATGACGATTGCTTTTGAAATTACTTTTATGCTAATATTTTGTAGAGTTAGTGTATTTAATACAGTAATACTATACATACAAAGTCCTTTTAGAAAGGAATAATACTATATGTGAAAACTCTTATACAAATTTACCCATACATACTAATGTGTTTATGTAATTGAATGATTTAAATTATTGATGATTTAAACAGATTAGGTATATGATGTATTAAAAACATGGGTTGTCACATTGTTTATAAGTTATAATTTGTATAATTAGTTTGTACATGTAACATTACTCTTCACAAAGAAATAAATACAAAGTGATGTGGCATTACTATTTAACTTACATATCAATTAATGAGTGATTATTATATATCTTGTATCACTTACATTTTTTCATATCATTTCATATACATCTTTGTATGAAGATTTATAAGCAATATTGTTCCATGTAATGTAAAAATTAAGAGTGATTTTCAAAAAAGATATAAATTTTAAGATATTCATAAAAGACCCTTTTCCATTAAGGTTAATAGTCTTCTTTGTAAAGTATGTTAAAACTAAATTTAGAAAACTACAAGCTAACTAATTAGAAAGTCTTTGATGTGCGTATATCTATGCACTAACCAATCATGAACACAACTAGAAAAAATCTGAATTATTGAGGTACCACATCATTCATATTATCATTTAGTGATTTGTTCACCTCTGAGTATTTTCTCTCATCTATCTTTAGATTGATTAATTGTGATTTGTAGTTATTAATGCAATAACCAGTTAGCATGTATGCATTAATTTATGTTACCACATCAACAATACCACTATAGTATCGCACTCGTTCATGCATGATTAGCTGGTGTAAATAGAATGTACATACTACAGAGACTTTCTTGTAATCTATTGACCTTCTACTGCTCGCTACCTCATCATTCGCTTTTTCTTTCTTGTTCTCCTCCAAAGAAAAGTGAAGGCAACAAGTGATATGAAGATAACCGTAGAAACAACGTGATAAAAACGGTCTTAGATGTAATGCCTCCTTCTCTGCATACATAAGCACAAAAATAAGTAAAATAAAAATAAACAAGGTTTCATGGTCAAAACATGATGATGCTAAGGAAATCAAATCGGAATATCATGAAAAGATACCCATCCATCTTTCATGCCATATGTACATTTAAAAAAAAGAAAAAAAAAAAAATACAAACTTCAATATTAGTGAGACTATAACTGATTTATTGACATCATCTATACAAAATACAAAATTCACCAAGATATTTTTTGAACTAATATAATATTGAGCTCTCACCTATTAATTTAAACTTTTACTTAAGTGATGACTTAACATAACATCGGAGGCAAAGATGTAAAGTCTCGTATTCAATTGGATAAAGAAAACGAAAAGAATTCAAATTTCATTGAAAGCTCCTAGGTGATATGCTTATACGTAAATCTGACCCTATCATTTAAAATATACATTTATTAATTTATATATATACCTTTTGATCATTTCCTTAGCGTGAACTGTGGCGGAGGAGGAGATGGGGATGGAGCAGCAGGAGAGCTAATAGAATGGACTCGAATCCCATTTATAAACACAGCTAGGTTCACAGTAAGGCAACCGGCTTTGCCATGGTAGTGGGCGTTCACAAAGCACAGATTGACGGAGACAAGAATCACAATCACTTTCTGAAATATCAGGAGTACCACTGCATAAGGGCATAAATCTTCACAAAGTCAGTCAAACTCGCATCTCCAGTTGCTAACTTTTTCTAGAATTATTAGAGCCAGTAGAAGCTTTTTTCAACAACCGATTCTCAAACTCTCAAGTCTGATCAAACTGTGTCATGTTCATTGTCATATCAGTCTAGAGCCGCCTCCCGCATGGGATCCGCCATTTTTCCAAAAATCGAACGGGCTGAATAGCGTACAATGCATTGAGACCATCCCCCATGCAACTGCTTCTTTCTGGTTCAAACATTGCCTCGTGATATCTTCGGCCGCAAAACTGACACCACTGACACACTTTCTGCAGAAAGATCTCCTCTACAAAGAGCAAGAGCATAAAACTTTGTCAGGCTCTTGGCGACACTTGCAATGTAAAAAAAACCACATTGTAGAGTGACATTAAGAGCAGGGATGAGAGGATGAGGTTCCTGTTCTTCATAAGTGCTATTACTTGTGAATTCCCGACTCATCAATACATAGTTGCTCTGGTAACAAAAATATGATTTAAAAGCATACAAGAAACTAAACAAAGCAACCATGTAAAACCCATTTTGGGTTATGCATGTTTTTAATAATTTTAGTTGGTAAAAATGATATAATAACATACAATATATACAGACAATATAGATGTACAATGGTCATATTCATCCATCATGTTCATTTTTTTTTTTGGGTAAATTTAATATGGAGCCAATGAAGCATGGCTTTTGACTAATATTCCAATAGGATTGGACTCTTCTAATCTAATATATTCAATGAAGGTGATTGGCAATGCCATTATGCATATTTAAAGGCTTGGTAATTGCTAGGATAAATTAATCGATATTTAATTTATGGATGGGTTTTGTTTATGTTGACATACTGGTGTAATATTCATGAATCGGAAGAATTCCCTAAACAAATTATAATGAGATTATTTATCATGAAATAAATAGAAATTGTAATATACAAAATCAACTAGGTTGTGATTGGTGATATTTTACCACTCAATTTTTGTCAATAACTAAAGGTAAAAAGAAAGAGAAAAAGATGAAAGAGTGATTGATTGGGGCAGAGGGAGGAAAACAAATAAATTACGATGACTATTGGTAAGGAAGAATCAATTCCATACCACCTAACTAGACCTGGCAAAAAGGGTCTGGACCCGCAGATTGGACCGTACTCGGATAAAAAATATAGGGTAGGGTCTAATTATTTAAACCCGTTTTTTTAGACCCGTACCCGGTCAAAAATACAGGGTTTATACGGGTGAACCCGCGGGCACCCGTATTGCAGTAATGAATTTTTTGAATCCTAATTTTTCACGCAGATTGTAGCAGTCACGCACTCAAGCTCTCACTCTCCACACTCCTCATCTCCTGATCTCTCACTCTCATCTCATCTCTGATCTTCAATGCTTTGTGTTTGTGTTTTGGTTTATTTTCTTCTCTTTTTTAACTCTAACTATAGCAACACAAGCTTGCTTTTTTTTCTCTCCATGGAGATTTTGTGTTTGTGACACTTCAATCATTTTAAACCCCATCAGTTTTCTCTGCTTCACATTTCCATTGTTTTGTACCATTAACTTACTTATACTGGTAAAGTATATGTCTTTCTTTTCTCTCTCTCTTTCAGACTTTCACTCCACACTTGAACACATATCACTTGGGCTACAGTTTCTTCTTTTGGTTACTGAAAATGAAAGCCTTATCCTTCTCTTTATAATAAGTTGTGCTATTTGGTTAGTCTTTGCACGAAAAGATCTTTCACTTCTCTTGTTCATTGTTTGTTTCATTATTGAATTCAAGTGGAGTGTGCGTCAAAGTTTAAAGCTTTTTGTTCGTATCTGTCTGCGTTCTTGTGCTGCTGCTTTTTCTAATGTTTTTCTTTTTTGGTGCATTTGATATCTCAGGGACTAAGTTTCTTGACTGTTTGAGCTTTCAAAGAAGGACTTTTGGCTTTTCTTTTGTGGGTTCTGGTACTCTCTAAGTTTTAGTAAAGTTCTTCAATGGATACTCTTGAGGGGTGAAACTGTTTGAGGATTTTAAATTTAATTAAGCTTGGTGTTTGGGTAAAGTGTTTAAAGAAAAAGTTTAAATTTGTTGCTTGAATTGAAGTGTGTTGGGTTTTGTGCAATTTAATGGAGTCTTGGAGCCATGTTTCTGGGGGAAAGGACTATCACAAATGATACAATTTCACCTTCGGATCTTCTGCAAGAAGTAAAAACATATTGATGGGCTGGGAATTGAAAAGTTTGGTTAAAACATATTAGTCTCAGGTCAACACAAAGCTATTGAGAACCAAGGTTTAGTGAATTTGGTATTCAAGAATTGGTGTATAGGGGTGAAATTAAAAACTAAAATCTGGAGAGGGAGAGTACCGGTCCACCCGCGGGGCCACCCATACCCATAGGGTAGGGCACGGGTCCAACATTTTGGACCTGTATATCTCGACGTATAAGAACCGTACCGTTTAACCTGTACCGTTTGACCGGATCGTACCTGGCCACCCCATCCGTTTTGCAAGTCTACACCTAACTGGATCAGTTTTACATTGATTATTGTCAAGGTTTTGATCATAGTCAATAACTAGATGAAACTTGCTTAGTAATTAAGATATATGATCCAAGAAAACACCTAAGTTGCAAAAATAAGCATAAGATAACAAGAATAATAGTGCTCACGAATAATTTCATAAAACCAAAGTAATTTAAGAAAAACTTATACAAGACATTCTCACTTTAATTAATACGATGAGATTATTAATGAAATAATACCTTGTAATTTTATCAAACCGTCACTATAATTTAACTATAACCATCCTTTATTGTTTATCTATAACCATCTTATGGGTGGTATTGAAATCTAACAACATAGATCATTGTTTCATTGGACATATAGTATGAAAAACCTTAAACCAATCGAAAAGAAACATGTGACAATATTATATTACAAACATCAAACCACATAAGACAAAACTTGTTTTTTTCTATTGAATCTTCTTAAACATCAAACTTCTCTGATCACTACATAGCAAATTTAGTCCATATTGAAATCTAACAACATATGTCATTGTTTTATTAGATATACAGTATGAAAAACCTTAAACCAATTGAAAAGAAACATATGGCAATATTATATTACAAACATCAAACCACAAAAGACAAAAACTGTTTTTTCTATTAAATCTTCTTAAACATCAAACTTCTCTGATCACTACATAACAAATTTAGGCCAACAAGCATTTGGTCGCTAGCAATATTTTATGAAATAAACTAATAGATTTCATGAATATCACGGAACTCAGAAAAGTATCTTTGACATGTCATGATAACTTCATTTACTTGGGGAATTCAAAGATTACATAACTTCCTTTTATAATTAAATATAAAGTGAGAAAGATGGAGTTTGGTAACGAAAGAAAAACGTCATCGCGCTCTATATATAAATCACCATAGGCGTTATGTCAATCTTGTAAAGACATGTATTATATATAGAGAAATAATGTTGTAGCTTTTTTGCTTTGATATCTAACCATGCATGTTTGTGCTTTGGTTTCTGTAACATCCCGCTCACTGTCAACATAAATAATTGGGCTCATGGTACGGCCCTCTTGGTATAATTGGGCTCACGACATGTCTTCTTAATTCGAACACAATACTTCATCCCTAATGTTCTTTCCAAGAATGAAGTCATGCATTGGAATCAAAAGAGACGCGCTCTTAACCCGCTATTTGAGGCAGATAAAAGGTAAATAATCCAATTATTTGAGCAGTAATATTACAAACAATATTTTTTATATAATAATATATAATAAAATATGATTGATTGATTTTAAATTAAAATTAAACTTTTACCTAATTATTTTTTGTCATAAAATATTGTATAAAAAATATTGTATTAGAATATTGTATGCGTAATATTATTCTTATTTGAGACGGGTAAGAGATAATTCCACAAAATTTTGGTGGTAGGTTGGGGTGTTACCGTTTCAATATTGAAAAATTATAAATGTAATTATGTATAATTGTGGGCAAAGTTTTTTAGCCCCATCAAATTTGATCAGTATCCTATTGCTAATTACATATTTAAAAAATTAAAAAAAATATATTTTTGAACCCCATATAATACTGAAAGTAGCCTTGCTTAATTAGGATTTTTGTTTTTCACTCATTTTCCTCAATTTCAAACTTAATTAGGGTTTTATTTACACTAATTTTCCCCAATTTCTGAACTAGGTTTTTTGTTTAAACCTCTTTTTCATGGGTTATTATGTCATGGCCAAAGGGAGATTACTTTATTCAACGTCAAATTCCAGATTTGGAACTTTGAATTTGTAGTAGCAATTTCATGGATTCATTGGAATTGAATCATGAAATTGTCAACTCATAATTCTTGAAATGAAATCCACCAATTGGTCTTCATTCACTACAAAAAAAACTACATTCTGCAATCAATTTTTTAGCAACTAACCAAAATTAGTTACAAAAAAGCTACATTTATCAACTAAATTGCCATTAGTCGGGCAAAGAGCAACTCAACTTTAGGGTCCACATATTTTAACTTTTGGCACCTAAAGTTAATGTTTTGCAACTATTTTGTTAGTTGTAGAACAAGTTGTTTTAGTGACTAATAAATTTAGTTGTAATTTTTTGTGGGCCATTTTTCTCTCAATAATTTGATAATTTGCATCTAAAATATTTTATTTTGCATCTACATTATTGGTTACAAAAAAACATTTTTTTGCAACTATCCGTTATTAGCTAAATTAGTTGCGATTAATTAAGAATGTATTAGTAACTATTATGATTAGTTATAAAAAAATTAAATTACCAAAATATCCATATTTGGACAATAATTACAAGGGCCCCAAGGCATTTTTAGCAACAAATATTTGTGTTCATATTAACAATAGTTACAAAAAATTATATATAACAGCTAAATTCGGTTTAGTTGTTAATTTAAGTTGAAAAATTCATCTTTTCCCCCGGGGAAATTATTTATTCCCGCCAGTCTTACAACTATAACTAATTCTCTCATGACTAAAAATTTAGTTACAAATTGATTTGTTTGCAAAATATAATTATATTTAAAAATTAATCAACTAATCACAAGTTTTATTTTTAAAGTTATTTACAAAAAAACCCTAACCTATATAAAACAAGCCTTTCCACAAATTCCCAATCTTCCTCCGTGCAAATCCCTACCTATTTCCCCAAATTCCCAATCTCATAGCCTAACTCTTCTCTTCTCCACGCAAATCCCTACCTATTTCCCCAAATTCCCAATCTCATAACCTTACCTACCTTTTCTCTTCTCCACGCAAATCCCTCCCTGTTTTCCCAAATTCCCAATTTCTTCTCCACGCAAATCCCTGGCGATTAACACAATAGAAGAAGTTTCAATTGGTGATCATTGATGGATTGATGGACCATGTCAGACTTGGTATGTATTGTGTTAGGAAACTGGTTAATGTACAATCTTTAAGTGATTTTGAGAAAGGTCAGTTTCTCCCCTACCATTTTCTTGTTTACAGTAATTTGTGTTGTTGATTGTAAATTACGTTTTTATATTTGATGGAATATATTTGATTTCTGATGGAAAAACCACCCTGTTTTGACAGAATATTTGAACGAAAAATCAAAGGTTTCTTCAGAGATGGAAACAGAGAAAGTGGTATCAGAGATGGAAGAGCTGCCCAAGACTATCGTGCGCAGAGTGGTAAGGATAGCCAACGAGTGTTCACCCGATACCGATATCACCGTCAACCAAGACTCCCTTCTCGCTTTCTCCGAAAGCGCCCCTATGTTATCCCTACCTCTCCGCCACGTAGCAAAACCAACCATCTCATTGTTTCAACTCACCCATTTAGAGTTTTATATTACTCTTAGGTGAATCTTGGATATTTTGAAATTGATACAAAAGTTCAATTTTTTTCTTCGAAAGTTTGATGATTGGAAGGTTTGTCAAGTGGGTATTGGTTAAATTAAGTTAACTGTCTGGGATTGATGAGACTCTGGAAGCTCTAATGTGGTTTTGCAGCATGACGTTGGTGTGTTTTAGTAAGAGTTTTTGTTAAGAGAATTTGGGTATGAATTTTTGTTGTGAGGTAGTGTTTATGGGGTGAAAATACTTGCAGGGCTGTATGATTATGCAAGGAGTCAAAGAGGAAACTATTAATGCTGATGATGTATTAAAGCAATTGAAGAAATTGACTTCCTGAGTACGTTGGCCTCTTAAAGCTTCCTTGATGGTTAGTCAATATTGAGTTTAATTTCATCCATGCTTTCCATGCTAGTCATTTTGTATGTCTGAAAAGAGAAGAAATATTAGGATTTCTGGCCTATTTCAGTCCATGTTTATTTTGTGGTTGGATTTACTCATATATGATTTACTCTAGTTATCAGTGTTTAATAGAATGGTCAATGGAAAATGTAGGCAATTAAACAATGTTCAATCAAAAGAATGATTCTAGAGAATTCGCTGGAAGAAACTTGTTCTCAGACTTTTGTTGAATTATAATGTTAGACTATTTATTCTTCATTAGCGGCATTTATACATAACAAATTTGAAGAAAAGCTTCATAGTATTTGTAGAAAGGTTCCCTATTGCAATCATATGATTCTTCATGTTGATGTCTATACTTTATTCTTCTCAATATGTAAATGTGTGCATAAAAGAATATTATACACATAAACAATACTTGACAGTAATGGAACTATAGCTCTCACAATTCCCCTTATACCTTTCAATATGGTTTGCGAAGGGTTCCTTTTTTTCAGTTGGAAAGCATCCTGAGTTGGAAAAGAGGAATGTTTAGTTAAGAATAAACTTCAATTACCTTTTTCCTATTACTAGTTTAGGTGGTCTTTTCTTCAACACTTGTTCTACATCTTATCTTTTGATTTTCTTCTATTCTTTGTCCTGCATTCTGTATAGATTAAGATTAGTAGATATATTATGATTTAGAAAGGTATCAAGTGCCTTCTCCAGTGGCTATTATGCAAATTATCTAAGAGAATCAAGCTCAAGTGTTATCATCAGAAGGAAGAGATTTACAAGGGCTTTCATTTGGAAAATGGTTAACTTTTTCCTTGATGCAGCACTCTTAGCCGCCAGATTTTTTAATCATCTGTTATTCATAGTTTTCTTATGGATCACCCATTTCC
Source organism: Pistacia vera (assembly GCF_008641045.1). NCBI lineage: Eukaryota > Viridiplantae > Streptophyta > Magnoliopsida > Sapindales > Anacardiaceae > Pistacia > Pistacia vera. The sequence goes on from NW_022196206.1 coordinate 32,267, forward strand.
TAGAATCTCATTACCTTTAATGGCTATAGGATTATTTTCTCTTCCTTTTGGAAAGATCAATCCTTTAACGAAGCCAAGTGTTGTATCTTTTCAAAGGAGGGGTAAGATTGAATCACTCCATCTTGTATCCTATTGTCCCAGAGTTTAGATTCAACAAATATCTGTACTTATCCATGTTGATCAGAAGTAACATTACTACCAAACCTTACAGTATTTGGGATTCACTTGCATTGGGGCCGTGTTTGTATTTATGGGAAATAGTGATAATAAGATGAAGAAGAAAATCAATCACCTTAAGTGAATAGGGAGAAAATAAGTTCACTATCTTCAAACAGAACCCGTATGAATACACTATCTGAAGAATGATTTTCAAACCTATTAGAAGAAGCCATATGTACCTTCTCCTAGGCAAATAGATTTTTCAGTATGTAACTACATAGGGAAAGAATGAGTAATTGAGAGATCAGAAAGAAGAAAATGTGTTTGAAGAAAGATTTTATTAACAATAAAGAGGAACATGCTTTGAAGGTTATTTTGAACAAGACTTTTTATTTTCTGGCTATTAGGTATGATCTTTTGAGAAAAGAATCAGATGACTGCATATATGCCTTGTAAATGAATAGTCTTCTCCAATATTTATGAAACAGATTGTAGGCAACAAAGATATTTGTGAATATCGGCGTAAAATTTGCTACAAAAGGCAAATATAATCAGCACCAGTTGTACGAAGAAGGCATTGCAAAAGAACAATAAGGGGGGACAGGTTATGTTGGAGTTAAAATTTTGTGTATATGACAAATAGTTGGTATCTGTATGTATCTTTTCTAATGAATGATGAGTAGTAAGCGGATAAATTGTCCATGTCAACAAGTCACTAAAACGTATAGCGTGTAAAAGTCAATATGTTAGCTATTAGAGGGCCTTCCATCCAAATTGGTGGTCTATAAATATTCCTAAGTGTGAAAAATAAAGCATATGACCGTTTCCAATTTTTTTGCAAATTTAAATATTGGTTTCTTCCACAGATTTTGTAAAACTTTTTTTTTTTTTTTTTTTGGCTGAATTTTCTTAAGCTTCCTTCATTTTCTCTCTAGGCCATACTATTAAATCTAATAAAATAACAAAGATCTGTTCATATAGAATATTTGGCCATTAGAGTGCTTTGAATTATCTTAGAGCCCCTACAAAGTTATAATCTCTCAAAGATATCATTGAAGAAAGTAATTGATCTTTGATTTCACTCGTCATACTTATATGTGGTTTAAGCACTTAAGGTGTGAAAATCAATTATTATGATTTATTTTACGAAATTGAAGAAGTAACTACCTTTTTTCTGTCTTTTAAAGTGAATATTGTAGGTACCTGTTATCCTTTTGTTTACGTGCTTGCACCACTTGCCACAATGGTTGTGATTAGATATGATAAGATATCTACCATTGATCACATTATTTCGGGAAATCAAGTAGTGTCCAAAGTATACATTTGGTCTCTGATCTATGTCATAATCATTAATGGAGTTGTCAATAGAAGTGTATATTGAAAACAATTTGTTTACGCTAGCCTTGGTCATTTTTAAAAGGACAGGAACTTGCTTTCTATGTTTTTAATTTGAAAAACTTATTCTGAGAACCGGTCGAAGATGAGGTGTAACTAATACGGTGGTTCCAAGAACTTTATCCAGACAAAAAAGAAAAGGTATTTTATATGATTACCCTATACAAATATACAGCTTTGTTTTCTTGTTATATATTTTATTTAATTTATGGTCAATGACGATATGAACTGTTAAGGGCCACCAACTTGGGGAATCTGTCGGTCCTATACAATTATTTCATGACACATTGGAGCGTCGAGAAATGGTGGATTAATGAACAAGCAAGAGAGCTATATGTAAGTTGATCATTTTTCAATTATCGATATATGAAATATCTTACCATTTAATTGGGTATAATGTATTGTTTTTCGTGACTGTTCCATACTGCCATGCTTTATTGTTTTAATTTGAGTCTCATTGCATTTCTCTGTCATCTTTTGATCACCTGTACTATGTTGCTGCTTGTGCATTTGTTTGATATTGGCATTTAGTTTTTTTGAGGGTTACCAAAATTTTATAACTTTGCTATGGTTTGCTATTGATATGTTACAAACATTGCAGGATAAGCGAATTTAACTTGTCTTATATGTTTTCTCTTGATTGAACTAACAGTTTGTATTTTTTAAAGCTGAAAGTTGGAGTTTCTTCTAGTAGGAAAACCTGTTTCATGGTTTATAATATGTTTGGATTGAACTTAACAGTTTGGATTTAATGATGTAGTATTATTATTGTTGAATATATAATCTGAATGTCGTATCGCTGAACTTGGACGGATGATATTAGATTTTTTTTTTCCCCTATATTTTTTTTTGTGTGTGTATGAAATCTTCCTCCATGGAATGAGAATCAGCTTGATGAAACCACTAAATCAGAAGATTTAAAATTGGGACATCATCTGTGAAATGATTTTGTTTTTTCAAAATATTTAGTTTCATGATCGCTGAAGTCATGTATGGGAAATGGGAAATGCATATGTACAGATTATACACTTGATGAGTAGTACAGATTTAAACACTTTGAAAATGGGAAATGCATATGTACAAATTTAACATATCGCTTTGTGTTTGCCTCTTGCAGAATTAAAACACAGATTTATAAATATGCCTCTTGCAGAATTATGATATTTAGAAAATGCAACAGCCCTTATCTTTCCAATTACTTAGCATGTTTATGCATGGATATGTGAATGTAAATCTGTTGCTTATATGTGTATAAGAAAAACTTTATATCAGAATTTGCCTTTTAGTATTAGATTGATAATGTTTGAGATACTTGCTTCTCTACTCCATCAAATTTATTTTTGAAAGGTGTTGTAGTATTCTTTTATGTTGCTATTTGGTTTGTTGGTTGACTTATTGATTATGCATTCAATTGATGGTAGGAAAAAATGATAGAGCTATAAGAGGAAACACAAGCAGGAGAAAGTGAAAAAACAGAAGTTGAGATATGTGAGGAAGTTCGGGTAAAGCTTCCGGATTTAACCAGAATTTTGCATTTTCACAGATTGAGCATCAATCCACTATAGCAGAAGTAGAGTTAAGGTGCATTGTGCAGCAAGAAGAAAATAAGATTAAACAGTTGGAAGACTAGCTCATCTTATTTGATCAACAAAAAGAGAAAATAAAAAGCCTTGAACACCAACAATTTGTCCTGTTGGAGATGATGAAGCAGTAACTATAGCCCTTGAACTACAGCAGTCTGATAAAGCTCTAACTTGACAGCGCTTGCCATCTTCAACTGATGAAGACTCGTCCTCATCAGCTATAGCTATTTCAAATACCGCAACTGGTGACAGTTGACATGCTAATGGTATTAATGGTTATTTTTTTGTTGTATGGACAGTAGATATTTTGACATGAGGGTAGAACCATCTTCTTAGGATTGTTTGCATATATGTGTTAGATGGTGTACATGGGGTGGGCATTTTTTGTTAGTTATGCACAGATAGATAGGTAGTAGGGAAAATGTGGGTGCATGCTGTTCTTTTGGGTTATGCACATGTGATAGTGCATTTTGGATTTTTATTGCTCATCATGCATAAAAATCTATGTATGGACTATATATATATGTGTGAAAATATGATATTTGATTTAGTGATCAGATTTTTATATTGTGTTCATTATTTTGTTTATGTTGAATGTATAATGTAGGTCAATACGAAATGCTCTAAAAAAAAACACATTCTGCAACTAATTTTTTAGTAACAACAAGTCATTTAGCATAATTGTATTCTGCTGAAGGTCAATATGAAATGCTCTAAAAAAACACATTCTACAACTAATGTTTTAGTACCAAAAAGTAATTTAGTATAATTGCTTCCATATTCAGAGTCTAAAAAATAGTCGCGAAAACCTTTTGGATTTTACATTCAACGTCTAAAATGATTACAATTAACCACTAAATTGTAGTCATTCATATTTAGTGTCTAAAAAATAGTCGCGAAAACCTTTGAGATTTCACATTCAGCGTCTAAAATGATTATAATTAATCACTAAATTGTAGTCACCAAACGATACATTCGTCTAATAAAATAGTCGCAAAAACTTATTGGATTCCACAGTCAGTGTCTAAAATGACTATAATTAATCATTAAATTTTGGTCACTAAAAGATACATTCGGCCACTAATAAAATAGTCACAAAAACTTATTGAATTCCACATTCAGTATCTAAAATGGCTATAATTAACTACTAAATTTTGGTCATTAAAAAATACATTCGGCCACTAATAAAATAGTCGCAAAAACTTATTGGATTCTACATTCAGCGTCTAAAATAACTATAATTAATTACTAAATTTTGGTCACCAAAAAATATATTCGACCACTAATAAAATAGTAGCGAAAACCGTTTGGATTCTATATTCAGCGTCTAAAAGTATTATAATTAACCACTAAATTTTAGTCATAAAAAGATATATTCGTCGACTAATAAAATAGTTATGAAACCTGTTATGAAATTACCCTTACACCTTTGGCGTCTAATTTTTGTGGGATTCGCGACAAATTATTAGACACTAAAACGTACATTTTGCAACTAATTGATTAGTCGCTATACAATTTTATCAAGTTACCCTTAAACTTTTAGCATTTAAGTTGGGAGACTAATTTGACTAGCATTTAGCGACTATTTTGCTAATCGCAAAAAAAAACTTTTCCTGTCTAAACCAAAATTTAGACGTGCTATGAATCTACGATCAGCCTACTACAACTAAGGGGCAACTACCAAATTTAGACGCTAAAAATGGCTTAGCATCTAAATGTGACTTTCTGCGTCTAATTTTGCTAAACGCAGAATGCCAGTATTCTTGTAGTGATTCTTCAAGTCATTTTGAATTTTTAACTCTTCAATTAATATTCAATTTTTCATAGTCTCAACTAGGCCTTGGTAAAAGGAGTTGTCACGTCCATATACTAACTTGTGTGAGAACATGAAGAAAGTTCATAAATATTTTAATCTTTGATCTTTTAGTTTAGGTTCAACGATTCACATTGCATGAAGAAAAAATTAAAGGGGTTTGAATCAACTTTAATTCTGACTCTTTACTAGGAGCACGAAAATTAGCTTTAACAACGAAAATGGTCACTGCATGCAACTGAATTGGGGGTTATTATCTCAATTCTAGTAATTTTTATTAAGGTATAAATTGTCAAAACAAAAAATATTTGAAAGTGCGGGATACTAATCAATTTGATGGGGCTAAAAATCACTTCTCATATATAATAGCATAAGAAACTTGGTTAGCAAATTATCAATGTAAATCCAATGTTTATCATCATAGAACAAACAAGACATATAAAACCCATCTGCATTTTCATTATAACTATGGGGAAGATGAACCATAACATACAATTTATCGAAGGGAAATACAAAATATTGTCCTAGAGCTATGTACTATGTTTATCACTATGCATGTGGATCAAGCTATGTACTATGTTTATCTGTGAATTCACATACAATTTATGACACTTCTTATCACACATGTGAATTCACTATGGATGTGGGTCAAGCTATGTACTATGTTTATCTATTTTATAAGCTGCTTTTTTTTTTTTTTTTTCGTTTAGTTTAAAAAATGTTGTATTACTAGAAATATTATATTATGGAATGATAGATTACTTTAAAGATTACTGAAAATGTTTAGATTAATGTGTTTGGTTAGGTTGACATATATTGATGGGTATATTATATAGATTACTAAATTGCCCTTCTATTTTAATATTATTGTATTTTTATAATTATTTTAGATTATTTTTAACCCCTTACTTTTATTAATTTAGCTAAACACCGCCATATTAAAAGTTTAAAAATTAACTAAAGCACTATAGCCACCCAAGAGGACAGTTGGCCGTTGGTCACCACCATTGAACTATAGTTAACAATTGTCGAAACGATGCACTATCAGCGAGATCTAGTTGATATAGCCATTTTTTCCCAAATCCATGGTGGATCTACGTTAAGAATTTAGTTGTTAACAACTGTTAGATTCTAGCCGTTGATGGCCAAATCTCTTGCCATCGTTAACGGCTAAAATCTGGTCATCAATGAAGGCCAGACCTATGGTGGATCTGGCCATTTCAACTGGCTAACTAGCCATGTGCCATTTCGAAGATGTCGATCGGTAGTGGCCGCTAGAGGCAATGACGGTGGCCGGGGTGGGGGTCTTGGGTAGCCTATAATTTGTTTTAAATACATATTAGTATATTACCACATATATAATAAATAATAATTACTAATAATTTTGAAAGGTTATCGAAATCTTATATATTACTTGACAACTAAACGTGGTAATTTAAGTAATATAAAATAACATTACCCTAATAATAGGGGTAAGTAATATAAAATAACATTACCTTAATAATAGGGGATAACACCCAACCAAATGCCCCTTTCGCGTTTTCTCATTTGACATAGTGGAAATGGAGCATACTTCACCTAATCTTCTAAAAGTAGTGAAGTCTTCTAGTCAATCAAAGTGATTTTGATGAAGATGAGAGCGTAGGGGACAAAGTTGATGGTAAAGGTAATAATGAAAGTGGTTGGCAATGTCATATATTGCTTTTCAGAAGACTTGCTTTAATATAATGAAAAAGTATATTCTGAAAGAGTGCTGCTAGATATACAAAGTTCGGATCCCAACTGATATGGTTATCAATGTGTTAACGCTATATTAGTTCTAGGAAACGTAATATCACACTATAAAATCCTACACTTAATGTGAAGCTGAGACACATTATTGGCCACATCAGTTGGATTCTAAAATTGAGATCCCAACTATATATATATATATCGTATTATTGTTTCTAGAATTACCAATATTTATATATTGGCGTTGAGCTACTCATTTTTATGACTTCCAAGTACAAGTGTGAATGCATGGTGGTTGCAGCTATGTAATATGCTTAATTTTTCAAGCATTTTTGTGTTTTCTCATTGGACCTAATTCATGGAGCAAACTAGCTTCACCTAAACTTCAAAAAAAGGAATAAAATCTTCTAATCAAGCAACAAAGTGATTTTGACGATGATGATCAAAGGAATCTCTATGAAAACTAAGAAAAACAAACTCACATAGTTGAAAGTGAGTTCTAAAGGAAAAATGTATCAGACCCAATTTTTCTTGGCTCCAGTTAAATATGAAATGGCATAAGCATAAAAAATTAACTCAAAAGAAGTGATAAATGAAACACCAGTATTTTAGGTAATTAATTTCAGCCAGTATGCGAACACCAAATGCATGTATATCGGCTTATTGTGTGTTCAGGAAGATCCATTATATATTGGATTGACCTCTTTTCTGCAGCATCCTCATTTTTTTAAGATCCGAACTTGGACCTTTCACTAACAAGAGTTAATTCCTATGTGCAAGAGTAGAGAAGGAAAAAAAAAAAAAAAACTCTCTCTCAATCTCTTATCAACTTTCACATGCAAAAAGCTGAGAGTTCAAACCATATAATATATGACACAAAAATAGTTTACACTGATACTTGGCGAAGTATATAACTGCATTTACAGGTTTCAATCCTCAAAGATATAATTTCCATCTTCAAACATTATCGAGGGTCAAGTTCAGTAATTGAAGCCTCATTCAACGAAAATAGAGCATCATTTTCACTGTAATCCAACATAGAAGATTCTGAATAATCCAGATCCGAGCTAGATTGCATAAAAAATGCAGGTTTTGAGGGTATTGGGAGAGACTGAGAGTGGCTAGTCAACATAAGAACAACCGAAGCCATTGTAGGTCTATTGGCTACTTTCTTGTACACAAAGCAGCCCAATGTGGATGCATCTTATCATTTCACCGCTAGAACAACCCCTCAGACTGGAGTCTATCATATTTAAAGCTGTCCCTCTAGTCCAGTTGCTCCATGCCTGCAAAGATTTAACAATGATTTTATGGCCATTGATACTGAGTTTCACCCATTAGGGGAATGAAATCATATTTAATGACTTAATAATTTTTTACTTACATAGGTTAGTAAATCTTGTGGTTTCTCTTCGTTAGGAAAACAACTATTTTGTTGACCACTAATGATTTCCAAGACGAACACACCAAAGCTAAAAACATCAGATTTAGTTGAGAAGTGTCCATGTTTTATATACTCTGGAGCCATATATCCGCTGAAAATGGCCATTGATGGGTTAGATTTTATTTAGCAAGGTCTACCTTATAATTCTTATATATAATTACAAGGTGCCAACAATTCTACTTGTATTGGCTTGAGTTTGATCCATTTCGAACAATCTTGCCATTCCAAAATCTGCAATTTTAGGAATCATATTGGCATCTAGAAGAATATTACTAGCTTTGAGGTCACGGTGACCCGTAACCTTGAATCTTCATGAAGATAAAGCAATCCTCGTGCTATACCCCTAATGATTTTGTATCATGTTTCCCAATCCAACGATGTGCGTTTTGTGGTATCTACAAGTTAACAAAAGCCATAGGAAAGTATAGACAGTTTCTAGTCAAGAATAAGCTACAAGATTGTTAGAAACCAAAGCAAAAAATTAGTGCAACCTTACCAAATATGAAGTTGTCTAGACTTGAATTGGGCACTAACTCATAGATTAGAAGCCTTTCATTTCCTTTCATACAGAAACCTAGAAGTCTAACAAGATTCCTATGAAGAAGCTTTGCCACCAAAATGACCTCATTTTTTAATTCTAATTCTCTTTGGCTAGAATTTCTTGACAATCTCTTAACAGCTATATCCTGTCCATCAATGATCAAACGCTGTCGTTCTGCAATTTAAGTGGCAACCAAAAATGCTGTCATTTTTATAGTTTAAATGTTAAACAAAAACTGTGTCGTTTTTTACCAGTTTCCTTTCTTCTCTGATTTAGTAAAGTTTAGCTGAAACTTCTCTGCATATTTAAAGAGAAGTCAGCTGTATTTCGTGTAACTTTCAATCAATAGAGAAAGCCCATTTTCTTCTCAAATCTTCATTTTAAGCTTCAAACACTTTCAATCTCAAAATTCCACACGGTATCAGAGCTTTGACAAACGTCAATGGCTGAAATCGATCCTCTTAAGTCCATTAACACTGACAAGATGCTGAATAACTTCAACAATTCTAGTAACTTTGATTCGATTGTGTTCACATCCAATCTACAAGTAATTAACCCTAAGCTCACCATCGACAACTACCGATTCTGGAGATCGCAAGTTCTGTTTGCCGTGGGTGCTCATGCATTGGAAGATCACTTGATAAGTATTGTTCCTTGTCCTCTACCGCTTATTTTTGTTGAGAAAGATAATGCTGGAACTATTGGTGAAACTATAGACAAGGAAAATATAGTTATGGAAGAAATTAATCCAGCTTATATTGTTTGGAAACGTACTAATAAATTCTTGGTTAGTTGGCTGTTAGCTTCAATTTCAGAAAGTATGTTTGGTCATGTCTCTAAATGTCGTTATTCAAGTGAAATATGGTTTGTATTAGAGAATGAATTTGAAATAGATTCTAAGGCTAGAGCTTTGCACTTAAAGAACTTGCTGCAAACTACTCATAAGAAGGACTTAAGCATAAATAGTTACTTCAAGAAAATGAAGGAGATTGCAGACAGTTTATCTGCTAGTGGACAGTCCATATCAGATGAGGATCTTCTTCAATATGTCTTAGATGGTCTTGGCCCTAAGTATGATGCTGCTGTTGTGAATTTAACCTCACGAATTGAGTCTAAAGTGGATTCTGTCTCTTTATAAGAAGCAAGGTCTTTGCTGCAAAAATATGAAATAAGGCTGGAAAAATCTATTACTTTGGACTTCTCAAACAGCTAAGCTAACTTAGCTACTGCAGTAATTGGAAATCAGCTAACATTAGTTGTGAAACATGAGAATGTTCCAATGTTTAACGGCTCTACATTGAATGCTCTGCATATTTTACAGAGTCAACAACCACACTCCACTTATCCTGTTCCTGTAAACTTAGTCTCTCAATTCAATTCTCAAAATGCTTCAATACAGCAGCCTAGTGGTCAAACTGATATGTCCTGGAATGCTTACAGACCTGCTATGTTTAATAAATTTGGTAGAGGTAGAGGTAGGTTCAACAATAGAGGTAGACCTATTTGTCAAATGTGTAGTAAACGAGGACATACTACGATCCAATATTACCATAGATATGACTTAGCCTATTCTGGAGGATTTCAGTCAGGAATGTTTCTGTCTCAGTCACAGTTTAGCGATGGGCACTATCAAACTGGAAATTCCCAATTTGCAAGGCCAAGTTCTTATCAATATGCATTTTCATAATTTAATCCTAGTTCCTATAGAAATTCAAGACACTCTGGACAATTTAATTCTGGCTCTTATGGAAGCTCTGGATATTCTGGTCCTATTGGTCTTCCAAGTCAGTAGATATCATCTGGTCCTATTGGTCTCCCAAGTCAATAGATGATGTCTGGATCACAAGCTCATTTTGCTGTAATTCAGTCCTCACCAGGCTCACAAGCACACTTTGCTGTGCAGTCCCAATAGTTTCCTATTTTACCTACACAACAGTACCCAAATATGCCTCCACAACACTACCCAAATATGTCAACTTCCCTTGCAAACTTAGCAACACCTACTAATCCCATCTGGTACATGGATTCAGGTTGTTGAGTTTAATTCTAATTGTTGTGTTGTGAAGGACAAAATTTCCAGGACTATGCTACTACAAGGAGATCTTAAAGAAGGGCTATATTGGCTAATGCTACCTTCTAGTATGTCCATTCAACCCTCACTTTCCTCACAAGTCAAACCTCCAAATTTACCTTCTGTTAAATGTGCATTGTCTAAACAGATTCAGCATTCAGTAAAAAAACCTTTGGGGTCAGCATTGTTAGAGAAGTCAAAATCTGTAATGTTTGATGTCAATACCATATATAATAATGCAATTGCTTGTGTTGAATCTTCTTGCAATAAAAATAAAACTCCAGTTTCAGTTGCAAATATCTCAGTACCTGTTGAAAATTCCAAGATTGATAGTTCTAATGAATGTTAGCAACATAATTTATCTGATAAACATGATCTGTCTGATGCTGTGTTTTCTAATGTTGTGTTTTCTGATGCTGATTTGCTTAATTCTGCTCCTATTATTCCATAAAATATTAGTCAAGTGTCTTTAGATAGCTCATCTCCTCATGCTGAAGCACTTGTTACTACAAACACTAATATTAATTCATTGATTTGGCATCAAATACTAGGTCATCCTCATAGTAAAGTTTACAATTAAATCATGCATCAAACTAATTTTCAATTAGGAAAATTACATCCTGTTGAGTTCTGTGATGCTTGTCAATTAGGAAAGATGCATCACACTAGCTTTCCCAAATCACATTCTAGAGCCAATTTTCCTTTTGAACTCATCCATAGTGACATATGGGGTCTTGCACCTATTGCCTCAACTGAAGGTTTTAGATACTATGTGCAATTCTTAGATGACTTTAGTAGGTATATTTGGCTATTTCCCCTTAGAACTAAGGCTGAGGTTAGGTCTATATTTATCAAATTTCATCATTTAGCCGAAAGACAATTTGGTTATAAGCTTAAGTGTATTCAATCTGATTAAGGAGGTGAGTATAAGGGATTATTGCCATATCTAACTAGTGAAGGAATTCAGTTTAGATATTCTTGTGCTTATGTACATCAACAAAATAGAAGAAGTGAAATAAAGCATAGGCATGTTGTAGAAACAGGTTTGACACAATTAGCCCATGCATCTATGCCTTTAAATTTCTGGTGGCTTTCTTTTGAGACTGTAGTCTACTTAATAAATAGAATGCCTACTGATGTACTACAACATACATCTCTTTATCAGCTATTGTTTAAATTTCCTCCTGTGTATGATACCTTGAAGGTCTTTGGTTGTGCTTGTTTTCCTTTCCTAAGGGTTTTTAATAAACATAAGTTTAGTTTCCATTCAAGTAAGTGTGTTTTTGTTAGATACAGTTTGATGCATAAGGGTTACAAATGTCTTAGCTCAGATGGTCGAATCTTTATCACTCCTAGTGTTAGGTTTAATGAGCATGAATTTCCTTTTTCTTCTAGTTTCACCACTGTGAAATCTGTTCAGCCCTCTTCATCTGAGTTCCCTTCCCCTGCATCTACATTTTTCCCTTTCATTTCCATCCATAATTCTACTAGCTCAGCTAGCTTTGGTTCTCCTGGAGTAGCCTATCCTTCAAATGATTCTCCTCTAACAAGTGGTAAGGATTTACTCTTCTCCCCATCTATTATTCCTGTAATTCATCAATCCCCATCATCCAGTATATTTCCACCATCAAATACATTGCCTATACCATCATCTAGTACTTCTCTACCATCAAATACACTGCCTGTACCTATATCATCATCTAGTGCATCTCCACCATAAAAAACACTGCCTATACCATCATCTAGTACTTCTCTACCATCAAATACACTGCCTGTACCTATATCATCATCTAGTGCATCTCCACCATAAAAAACACTGCCTGGTACTATCACAGTAGACTTAACAACTTCACAACTTCCTAATCATTCAACAACTCCACACAACTTTCATAACACTGAATCAGCCTTATACAGTTCTCAAAAACCAGAATCAGTCATACACAATTTCAAAGAAAGACAGAACCAATCATACACAATTCTCATAGAAAAACTGAACCATTATGTTCCATTGAAATTGATCTGAACCTGTCCAAGTTTGCTGCCATTCCAAGCTCTTCATAGGTTTCCATAAACACTTATCCTATGGTTACAAGAAGCAAATCTATTGCTGTTTTTCCCAAAACAACATTACTAGTTGCTGCCTCTATAATACCTGAACCCAACACTGTCCAAGAAGCCTTATCTAGTCTTGAGTGGAAGTCAACTATGCAAGTAAAGCATGATGCTCTAATTGCCAACCAAACCTGGTCTCTTGTCCCTTTTTCTTCGGAAATGAATGTTGTATGAAATAAGTGGGTCTTTAGGACAAAGTTCAATGCCGATGGGTCACTGCAAAAGTATAAAGCAAGGCTTGTAGCCAAAGGTTTTCAACAAACCCCTCGCCTTGACTATTTTAAAACCTTTAGTCCAGTAATTAAGCCTTCCACAATACGGATTATTCTTACCTTGGCAGTGACAAACAATTGGGATATCCAGCAGGTGGATGTAAACAATGCCTTTCTCAATAGCACACTAAATGAAGTGGTTTGCATGACTCAACCTGTTGGTTTTGAAGATACTACACAACCCACTTTAGTTTGCAAGTTAAACAAAGCCCTCTATGGACTTAAGCAGGCTCCAAGGGCTTGTTTGACAAGCTTAAACAAGCTCTTCTACAGAAAGGCTTCGTTAATTTTGTATCAGATTCAAGCCTATTCATCCTGCATCAAAATGGTCAAGTCATTTACGTTTTAGTTTATGTTGATGACATATTGTTAACCGGTTCAGATTTTTCCTACATAAAACAGTTGGTCCAGGAGCTTAATGACCAATTTGCACTCAAAACACTTGGCTCAATCCATTATTTTTTAGGATTGGAAGCAACAAGGACAGCCACTGGTTTACATTTAAAACAGTCCAAATATGCTAATGATTTACTTGCCAAGACAAATATGTTAGATGCTAATGCATGTGCTACTCCTATGGCTACTAGTGCAAGACTATTTTCAGGCGATAGTGATCTGTTTTCTAATCCCAGCCTGTTCAGGAGTACTGTAGGAGCTTTACAGTATTTGACTTTAATTAGACTAGATTTGAGCTTTACAGTTAATAAGTTAAGTCAATTCTTACAAGCTCCTACTACCCTTCATTGGCAAGCTTGTAAAAGAGTCCTGCGATATATTCAAGGTACTAAAGATCATGGGCTGAAAATCACTCCTGCTGTCTCTCTTCAAATTGAGTGTTATGCTAATGCTGATTTGGGGAAGTAATATAGAAGATAGAAGGTCAACCAATGGGTATTGTGTGTTCCTAGGTCCTAACTTAATCCAATGGAGCTCTAGAAAACAAAAAGTAGTGGCTCTTTCCTCTACTAAAGCAGAGTATAGGGCACTTACACACACAACTACTGAAATTGCTTGGCTGAATAGTGTGTTTATTGAATTAGGACTGTCCTTCAACGAAACTCAAGTTATATGGCGTGACAATGTGAGTGCTAGAGCCTTGGCCTGAAATCCTATTTTTCATGCTCGTACCAAACACATAGAAATTGACACTCACTATATTCGTGAACAAGTATTGGCTAATTAGGTTGCTGTTCAATATGTACCTTCTAAGTTGCAAATTGCTGACATACTCACTAAGCCTCTTCCTGCTGCTCAATTTGAAGAATTAAAAGCAAAGCTGACTGTTAAATCTGACTGAATTTGTTGCAGTAAAATGTTGAAGTATTAGTAGTAGTGAATGAATCTACTGTAGTAAAATGTTGGCAGTAGTGACTGAATCTACTGCAGCAAAATTTTAGTTGAATAAAGCAGTGGTTAAAGCTACTGCTGTCTGAAATAGTGAAATAGTGAAGTAGTGTTTTGTTTATGTTGGCTGTATGTTTGTTCATGTTGGCAGCATTGTGTGTTGGTTAATTGTTGTGATAAAGATACTACTATCTAAAGCAGTATAGTAGTGATTGATGCATTATGGTATTATGCAGTTCGTTAGTTATTGTGTTGTAGCTATTGGTAGCAAAAGCAGTGAAGTAATGAAGCAGTGATTAATTCTGATGGCAGTAGTGATTGATGCATTATGGCATTTGGAAGTTGGTTAGTTATTGTGTTGCAGCTATTGTTGGCAAAAAGCAATGAAGTAGTGAAGCAGTGATTAATTCTGATGGCATTTTGTGATGGATCAATGAGATGTTTTGTTTTTTTTTTTTACTCTAAATTTGTTGTTTTTAGTTCTAGAGGTTGTTGTTATGAAGCGTGAAGGTTGTTGTTCTGAAGCAATTGTTATTAACATTTACTATGAAGTTGTTGTTTTTAGTTCTGAAGGTTGTTGTTCTGAAGCGTGAAGGTTGTTGTTCTGAAGCTGTTATCATCAACATTTACTCTAAAGTTGTTGTTTTTAGTTCTAAAGTTATGAAGGTTGTTGCTTTGAAGCTGTTGTCATTAACATTTACTCTGAAGTTGTTTTTTTTTTTAGTTCTAAAGTTCTGAAGGTTGTTGCTCTGAAGCTATTGGCATTGGCATTTTTTGATTAGTTTCTACTCTAAAATTGCTACTCTAAAGCTATTGGCATTGGCATTTTGTGATCAGTTTCTACTCTAAAATTGTTACTCTGAAGTTTTTTTGTTTTCATTCTGATCATTCAAAAGAAGAAGATTCTATGTTGCAGAAAACTTGAAATATCTGCAGACTTTATGTTTCGACATTTGATAGATTTTGAGTTTCAGAAGATTCCATGTTGAAGCAAACTTGAGAATATCTGTAGATTTTATGTTTCAGCAGTTGACAAGATTCTATGTTGCAGCAAACTTGAGAATATCTGCAGATTTTATGTTTCAGCATTTGACAAGATTCTATGTTGCAGCAAAATTGAGAATATCTGCAGATTTTATGTTTCAGCATTTGACAGATTTTGAGTTTCAGAGTTTTGTGAGGTTCAAAGCAGAATTTATAAGCAGTGGAATTTGAGCTTCAAGTTTATTTAGCCTGAGCAGAATGTTAGCTACAAGTTGAATTGGCAAGCTGGAGCTACGAAGTAGTTCAACTTGAGGGGGGCTGTTAGCAAGATAAAAGCATGATCAAACGCTGTCGTTTTGAAATTTAAGTGGCAACCAAAAACGCTGTCATTTTTACAGTTTAAATGTTAAACAAAAACTGTGTCGTTTTTTACCAGTTTCCTTTCTTCTCTGATTTAGTAAGGTATAGCGGAAACTTCTTTGCATATTTAAAGGGAAGTCAACTGTATTTCGTGTAACTTTCAATCAATAGAGAAAGTCCATTTTCTTCTCAGATCTTCATTTTAAGCTTCAAACACTTTCAATCTCAAAATTCCACAAAGAAGCCTACCCTGAAATTGAATTTGAGAAAAATGATTGCAACAACATTCAAGTTATTCTGAACTTACAATTTAACTGATTTTAGCTAACAATTGATATTCACTTTGGTAATGAATACTTGATATTAATACCTTATAGACAACACCGAATCCCCCTTGTCCCAGCTTACTATCAATCGAAAAGTCATTTGTTGCAGCTTTGATAGTGCTGAAGTTAAATTGCAAGGGATCCACATTATCAATTTCACAAAAACCTAAAAAGATCCGAGTAAGAGATTAGAACTCAAAAAGAAAATTAGTTTCAGCTCATATAGCAGAGTAAATTGTGACAGCAGAAAGAGTATAATTAACCATCTGCCTCCTCCTCACTTCCTATCGCCTGCTTTGTCTTCCTTCTTTGTAAAAGGACAAAAATGAAGGCAACAAGGGCTAAAAAAATAACCACTACCGAAGGAACAATTATTATAACAATCCTAGATTTAAAGCCTCGTTTCTCTGCATGCACAAAGCAGAAAAATGTGTACATAGTCAACACATGATGACATTAATTGGCATATTTTGGGGTAAATCTTGATCTTATATGAACTTTTACTCGAACATAGCAACAACAAATAGGTGAATCATTACAATCCACCCCCTTAGATCCAAGGGTCACCTGTCGCCATCTATTGAAGTTTGAATCCTTTTGGTAGAAGAAGGTTTTCAACACCATCCCTAGTGGGTGCTATTAAGAAATATGGGTTATTTTGTTTTATTGTTTATTAAGGGTAGATTTGTCTTTTCATTATTTTCTTTGTTTAGCCTATATATATATCTTTGTATTTAGGTTAAATGATACTTTTATATTCAATTGAATTGTGCAGTATCAATGAAACCCTAGCCTCCTTTTTTTATTATTTCTTTGGATTGTTTAACATGGTATCAGAGCAAAGTTTTATGGGATGAGGCTTAATTTTAAACACAGCTTGCGTGGATCCAACTGAAATTTTTGGAGAGGGTATTCGTTCAGTTTCTACAACCTGATATTTCGTTGGTATTCATTCAATTTCGGCAATTTGTATTTCGTTGGTATTTGTTCAATTTCGGCAATCTGGTATTTCGCTTTCCTTAGCATTCTAGTTTTCTTTGCTTTTTTAATATGGCTATTGAAAGAGACGATTCGCTTCAGTCTGTAAGTGTGAGGTTAGATGACAAGAATTATTCGTATTGGAGTCATGTGATGAGAAATTTTCTTAAGGGTAAAAAGATGTGGGGATATGTTAGTAGAACTTCTGTGAAACCTAAGAATACCGAGGAGGGTTATGATGCTTTGATAGATGCCTGGGAAGCAAACAATGCAAAAATTATTACTTGGATTAATAATTCTGTTGGGCATTCCATAGGTACACAGTTAGCGNGTTTCTACTCTGAAGTTTATGTTGAAGCAAACTTGATAATATTTGCAGGATTTACAAGCAGAATTTATAAGCAGAGGAATTTGAGCTTCAAGTTTTTTTTTGCCTGAGCAGAATGTTAGCTGCATGTTGAATTGGCAAGCTGAAGCTACGAAGTAGTTCAGCTTGAGAAGGGCTGTTGGCAAGATAAAAACATGATCAAAACGCTGCCGTTCTGCAGTTGAAGTGGCAACCAGAAACGCTGATGTTTTTACAGTTTAAGTGTTAAACAAAACTGTGTCGTTTTTGACCAGTTTCTTTTCTTCTCTGTTTTTAGTAAAGTTGAGCTGAAACTTCTCTGTATATTTAAAGAGAAGTCTGCTGCGTTTTTTATGTATCTTTAATCAATAGAGAAAGTCTTTTTCTTCTTAGATCTTCACTTTAAGCTTCAAACACTTTCAATCTCAAAATTCCACAAGGAGTAACACATGGTTTAGAATCTGCCATTTTTGCTTTTTCCAATAGATCATGTGCATACTTTGTTTGGGTAAGAAGAAGACTTGAACTATTTCTCTGAACTTCAAATCCGAGAAAGTAGTTAACTAAAACCATTGCTTTAAGAGCAAACAGGCTATTCAAATCCTTGATTACTTGGGCTATAAGTTGATCATTATTGCCAATAACTAGGATATCAACGACATACACTAGTAAATAAACAATTTGAGAGGCATTCTTGTAGTGAAACAAGCTGACATCAGAAGTAGAGCTAAGGAAACCCCAAGTTAGTAAGGCATTCCTAAGTTTGTCAAACCAAGCTTTCGGAGCTTGTTTGAGTCCATATAGGACTTTACGAAGTTTGCAAACTTGTGGTTCAATAGAGGAAGAAACAAATCCCTCAGGCTCCATCATAAACATTGTTTCAGTCAATTATCCATTCAAGAACACGTTATTAACATCAAGTTGTTGAATTTCCCAATAATGATGGATAGCCAAGGAGAGCATAATTCTGATAATGGCAGCCTTTACTATCGGAGAAAAAGTATAAAAATAATCTAGGCCAAAGGTTTGCTAGAAGCCCTTAGTAACTAGCCTAGCCTTATATTTTTGTAAGGATCCATCTGAGTGTAGTTTAGTCTTATAGACCTATTTGCATCCTATAACATGCATGCCTTCTTCATAAGGCACAATATCCCATGTGTCATTGTCCAAGAGAGCTTTATATTCAACTTCCATGGCAGTCTTCTATTCGGGACAACTAAGGCTTCCTTGACTGACTTGGGCTCCTTAAGTCTGGTAGTGGGGGAAAGATAAGCATAAGCTGAAGAGGAAGGAGCACAAGATTTTGTTTTGGACCTTGTGAGCATGGGATGTGTGTTGAGGGAAATGGATTTAGAGTGTGGTAAGGACAAGGGAAGTACTACTTCAAGATGAATACCAAGAGAAATTTGTTCTTGTGGAGGATGAGTGGCAGAGACATTATTATCAACACAACAATCCGTAGAATTTTGTTCTTATGGAGGATGAGCTGCAGGGACATTGTTATCAACACAACAATATGCAAAATTAGAAACAGTAGTAGGAGTTGAGAGCTGATCTTGTTAAGGACTAATGGAATGTGTTTCTGCAACCCAATTGGTTCTAGTTGGGCTTTGAGATTGAGTTCCAGTTATGGGTGCATTATGATGTACTTGGGAATCTATAGTAAGACTTTGGTATTGGGCTGATTAATATGACTAGTAGTCCGGAACATGGCAAGAAGCTTGCTATGATCTTGAGAGTGTTCATGAGCAAAGGATTGTAAGTTTGCATTAGTAGAATTTGTCAAAGAACGAAGGAACCAGGATTGTCGTAGAGGCAGTGAACCAGCAGACTCAAGAGAAGTAGAATTCTCATTTTGTTGAGTTTGAAACCTAGATTTAAATGGAAAATCAAACTCATTAAAACTCACCTATTTTACTACATAAATTCTGCCTAATAAGGACATGCATCTATAACCTTTGTGCGCAAGACTGTAGCCCAAAAATACAAACTTCTTTATATGAAATGAGAGATTGTGCTTATCATATGGTCTTAGATTAGGAAAACAACTGCAACCAAATGTCCTTAGTGCATGATAGGCAAGTTCAAGATGAAACAGTAGCTCATAAGGAGAATTAAAGTCAAGAATCATGGAGGGGAGTCTGTTAAGCAAAAATGTTGCTGTTTGAAAAGCTGACCACCAAAATCATAAAGGCATAGAGGCATGAGCTAAAAGAGAAAGACCAAACTTTATAATTGTTCTACGTTTCCTCTCTACTCTTCCATTCTGCTGATGAAGATAAGAACACGAGTGTCTAAAGACAATGCCGTGTTGTTGAAGATACTTAGAAAATGATCTAAACTCACCTCCTCAATCAGTCTACAAACACTTAATAGTAGTGCCCAATTGTTTCTCAATAAAAGCATGGAATTGAACAAAGACATTACAAGCTTCAGATTTCACTTTAAGTGGATAGATCCAGGTGTATCAACTATAGTCATCCATAAAAATTATGTAGTATCTAAAGCCTTCACTAGATAGGATAGGAGTAGGCCCCCAAAGATTAGAATGTACTAACTCCAAAGGATGTTTTACTCGGGAAACAGAGACAGGAAATTGACACTACTATAACTTACCAAAAACACAAGCTTTAAAAAAATCACACTTATTCTGATCTCCAAAATGCTTAATTTACATTCAATTTATTTATTACAAAATGAAGAGTTTTATCACTTAAATGCCCTAGTCTAGCCTGCCATAGTAAAGTATTCTTGTATGATGCAGGAAAAGTGGAACAAGTAGGTGTATCACTAGATACATTTGTAGTCAAACATTGACTTTTACTAGCAACTAAAAGAAAATTATCTTTAGGCAGATCAGTTGACGATGAAGTAGTAGCCAAAAGTGATGATAAACTATCAGGAAAACTAATAGTTGTGGGAATAGATAGTCAGTAGAAGCCATCTTTAACAGTTCCTTGAAGCAACACAGCTTGGCTGCTTCTATCCTTTACCAAACAATAATCAGAATTGAATTCAACTATTACATGATTATCCTTAATAATTTGGGAGATACTTAGAAGATTTTTTGCAATGTTAGGGACACATAATATATTCCTAAGGTGTAAGATTCTATGAGATTCAAGAAAAGGTATCATCAATGTACCTGTGTGTGTTATAGGTAGAGAATCCCCATTTCCAATCTGGACTTTTGAGCCTCCTATATATCCAGTTTTTGCCACCATGTTCGCTGCATTAGCTGTCATGTGGTTCGAAGCTCCCAAATCCGTGTACCATGATTGATCATTGACCACTTGAGGATGTGCTATATTTAGATTACTTGTTCTAGAATTGATAACACTATACTATTACTAGAGGGTATAGTAACATGGCCAAGCAGATCAGGTTGAAGGATAGATCCATGCGAGTTATGCTAATGTTGAGATACTCTTGTAGGTACATAAACTGAACTAGAACCAACATTATTCAAGGACGAATGTTCAAATCTAGAGTAATCATGGAAACCAGCAATTGAGTGATTAAAGGAAGGTCTGATTGGAATGCTTGTTCCAGTAAACAAGGCCTAAGTAGATTCTATTGGCTATGTTGGAATAGAATGTTAAGCAAGCATAGACTGATTATATGACACTTGCTGGTTGGTTGGATTGTAATTAGTTGTTGTGAATCCTTGTGTTAGTAAATTCACTTAACGAATTTTTAAATGTTCGAATTGACGGAGAGTGTTGATTATATTGCTTAAGTAAAAGTTAACAACAAGACCAGAATGCAATCTTATAAAACACAAGGGTTGTGTTTGTAAGTCATTAGAAACGTACAGACAAATTTCTTGTGAGTTGGTTGTTAGCATCCATATCTAAAAATATGTTTGGAAATATCTCTAAGTGCAGATTTTCAACCAAGATCTGGTATACTTTAGAGAATGAGTTTATTAATGATTCAAAAGCTAGAGCACTTCATTTAAAGAATCTATTACAAACAACTCAGAAGTGCAATTTAAGAATTGTAGAATACATAAAAAAAAAAAGATGAAAGAAATTGCAGAAAGCCTCTCTACCAGTGGGTTGGTTATATCAGATGAAGAATTATTGTAGTATGTGCTTGATGGTTTAGGCCCAGAATATGATGCAGTTGTAGTTAATCTCCAATCTAGTCTTGAATCAAAAGTGGACAATGTTATGTTACAGGAGGTTGAATTTTTGTTGCAAAAATTTGAGATTAGACTTGATAATCTCAATTCAATTGATTCATATAGTAGCTTTGCCAATCTAGCTTCAATCAATCCATCTAGACTCAATGCAGAGAACAAGTCTTCTAATGTTCAACTTCACTCAACTAGAGGAATTCAAACCTCCTCTAACCTCTTTCCTAGTATCGTTCCCTCACTTAACTCACTAGGAAATTCACACTATTATCAAAACTATCATATACCTGTCTCAGAAGCTTATGGAATAGGACATGGTGGACAATCAATTTACTATCCTAATGTTCCTTTGAACAGTCCAAGACTACCTGGTTTTCAAAATTTTGGGAGAGGTAGAGGACGAACTACTGGTTGAAATAAGATAATATGCCAAGTTTGTTATAAAGTTGGTCCTCAGCTGCTCAATGCTATCATAGGTTTAATGCTGCATACACTGAAACTTATCATGGCAGTTATAATACTGGTGCACAATCTACACAAATGCCTGGTTCACAATCCTCACATACTCAAGGGATGTTCCAATTTCCTCAATCATCTTAGCCACAGTAGTATGGCTTTTATCAGAACCTCTCTTAAACATCACCACCACAATCTGGTTCTCCATATTCTCACAATAACACTAATGTTTCCCAACGAGGAGATGATTTTGTTTCCTTATCATTTCTTGGAGTACCAAATCAACAAACTTCAGCTACTAATCAAGCTTTCCTGGTATCTACTGGTGTTGCTCAACCCATTCATAATGTTACTAGTATGCCAACACATCCTCAGTAGCAAAGTCAACATTCAGCTTTGGCCACTTCACTCACTCCTACAGATCCTATCTGGTATATGGATTTTGGAGCTACTAATCATGTAGCATCAGACCTAAGCCATTCAAACATTAGTCAGCCTTATGACGGTGGAAATTAGCTCCAAGTTGGCAATGGTGAGTGCTTATCTATCTCTCATACTGGCTAGTCCCCTTAACCTAGTACCTTACATTCAAAATGCCTCAATCTTAAAAAAATCTTGTGTGTGCCCACAATCACTAAAAATATTTTAAGCATTTCCAAGTTTACTAAAGATAATAGTGTGGTTGTTCAGTTTAATGCTGATTGTTGTATTGTTAAGGACAAGCTAACCAAGGCAACACTGCTGCAAGGGGAACTTAAAGGTGGTTTGTTCCAATTGCAAGTTCCTTATCCAAAGTTTTTCAATGCATCATCTCATATGTCTCCTAAAACTGCTTTAGTTTCACAATACTCTACTCTTACTGTTGCATATGGTTTTAATTGTGTCAATAATTCTTTACTTTCTAGTGATCTGCGCTCTAGTAACATGTCCAATAGTCAAAGTATTCATAACAAGTCTATGCATTGTGCTACTACAAATAATGTTGCCTTACCTATGAAATGTAATAATGATACACAATGTACCAGCTCTCAACGTTGTAATACATTTCCTATCAATAAAGCTAGTAGTTTGAGTGTTTTGGATGCTACTACAAATAATATGACTGTTCAACCTACTGATCACAGCTTAGCTGATTCTACTATACATGCTTTAATTGTTACTAATACTGATTCTTATATAGTTTGGCATAAGCGCCTAGGACATCCACATTCAACTGTCTTACATAGAATTCTTACAAAATTACCAAAGAACACTTCACCCAAAGTTAGTTCACCTTTAGATAAGCCGAATACATCCCCAAAACTAGCACATGTGTTCTGTGATGCTTGCCAATTAGGGAAGCTCCATAATAACAACTTTCCCTCTTTTTCATCACAAGCAAGTGCACCTCTAGAACTTGTCCGTAGTGATGTGTGGGGACCTGCACCTTTACTGTCATCTAAAGGTTTTAAATATTATGTCCAATTTCTTGGTGATTATAGCATATATACTTGGCTATTTCCTCTTAGAACCAAGGCTGAAGTTAAGTCAGTATTTATCAAGTTTCATCACTTGGCTGAGAGGCAATTTGTCCATAAGCTTAAATGCTTGCAATCTGACCAACAAGGAGAGTACATTGCTCTCCATTCTTACCTCACTAGTTTAGGAATTCAATTTAAGCATTCATGTGCTCACATTTATTAGCAAAATGGCAGACCCAAAAGAAAGCACAGACACCTTGTTGAGACAAGTTTAACTCTTCTTGCGCATGCCTCCATGCCACTGCATTTTTGGTGGCTGGCGTTTGAAACTGCTATGTTCCTTATACATAGAATGCCTACACACACTCTTGGTGATATATCACCTTATCAACAGCTTTATCAAACTACTCCTACTTATGCACATCTTAAAGTATTTGGTTGTTCTTGCTTCCCTTTTCTTAGACCTCTCAATAAACATAAGTTTGATTTTCATACTATGAAATGTGTTTTTGTAGGTTATAGCCTAGTGCATAAATCATATAAATGTTTAAAACATGATAGCAAACTGTTTATCACACCAAGTTTTAAATTTAATGAATGTGAATTTCCATTCTCTCAAGGAAATGTGTTTTTATCATTTGTATCTAGTCCTTCTTCTACTGAGTTAAATTCTGCCATTTCATATTCATCTTTTCCTTTCATCTTGGTGCATTCACCTATTATACATACTCATGGTTCTTCAACTGGACTTGCCCCTTGCTCCTCTCTAGCAATTAGACCTTCACAGCACAATCCTAGTGATACAACAACAGGTAATAAAACTACACCTACACTCTGAACTAAGCATGCACCTACGTACTCATCACCTACCCATAATGAATCTCTTCAACACCTACATATAAATCCCTACTACAGAATCATTCTAACATATCAGATGTTTCCCATTCTAACTTAGTCAAAACTTCCTCTGTTCCCATCTCTTCATCACTTGTTCGTAATTCAACTGAATTATCCACTTCCTCCCTACTTTCACCTACATTACCTATCTCTTCCCTGCCAGTTATCATATCACCTGACTTAATACCTTCCTGCTCTCTTCAAGTTGATTTATCATTGTTGAAGTTTTTTGACATCTCTGATATTTCTCTTAACTCAAAGTCTGATGCTATCAACACACACTCTATGCTCACAAGAGCTAAAGCAACAGCACAGTCTAAAGCAGCAATTTGTTCTCTTCCTGCAATTGGTTCTCACACTCAATCTGCAACTCTACTTACTAAAACTGATAACACTATACCAAGATCTGTGTTTCCTGCACATGTCAGTGTTGAACTAGAACCAGAACCTTCCTCTCCTTTTGATGCCTTAGCCAATGATAAGTGGAAAGCTGCAATGTAGGATGAGTTTAATTCATTGCTCAAGAATGAAACCTAGACACTTGTTCCTCTCGCTCCTGATCTCAATGTAGTAGGCAACAAATGGGTCTTTAGAGTGAAATACAATGCAAATGGCACTTTACAAAAGTATAAAGCTAGATTTGTTGCTAAGGGTTTCCAACAAACACCGGGTCTTGATTGCTTCGAGACTTTTAGTCCAGTAATTAAGCCTTCTACCATCAGGATAATCTTGGCTTTGGCAGTGACAAAAGGCTGGGATATTCAACAAGTTGATATCAATAATGTTTTCCTTAATGATACTCTTGCTGAAGAAGTGTATATGTAGCAACCTATAGGGTTTGAAGACCATGATAAACCAGCATATGTGTGTAAATTGAATAAACCTCTTTATGGTCTCAAACAAGCTTTAGAAGCTTGCTTTGACAAGTTCAAAACAGCCTTGCATGACAAAGGATTTCAGAATTTCATTGTAGATTCCAGCTTGTTCATTCTCAAGCAACAAAGATCACTTACTTATGTTCTAATCTATGTTGATGATATTCTCATCACAGAATTAGATTCTTCTTATGTTGCTCAACTGATGCTGGAGTTAAATGGTAAATTTGCACTTAAAACTCTTGGCTCCTTTCATTATTTCCTTGGTTTAGAGGCAACGTGAAATCCTGGTGGCATTCATTTGAAGCAAATAAAGTATGCTTTAGACTTGTTAAGGAAAACCAAGATGTTGGATGCTAATACTTGTCTCACTCCCACGGCTATTGGTGTTAAACTATTTTCTATTTTCTATTGATAGTGACATGTTTAACAAGCTCACACTTTACCGAAGCACTATAGGTGCTCTTCAATACCTCAATCTCACTAGATCTGACCTTAGCTTCCTTGTCAACAAGTTGAGCCAGTTTTTATTAGCCTGTACAGAGCTCCACTAGTAGGCGTGTAAAAGAATTCTTCGGTATGTTAAAGGCACATTAGATTATGACCTACACTTCAAACCAGCAGGGACTTTACAAGTGGAATGCCATGCTAATGCAAATTAGGGTAGTAACTTGGAAGACAGGAGATCAACAAGTGGTTATTGTGTATATATGGGGCCTAATATGATTTAGTGGAGTTCTCGAAAGCAGAAAGTGGTTGCCTTGTCCTCGACTAAGGCTACATATCGAGCCTTGGCTCAAACTGGTATTGAGGTAGCTTGGTTGCAAAATGTTTTTACTAAACTAGGGCTATCATTGTCCACCACACCTGTTATTTGGTGTGACAATGTTAGTGCTGGTGCCTTAACATCTAACCCTATTTTTCATGCTACAACAAAGCATATTGACATCAATACCCACTATATCCAAGAACAAGTGTTAGTCAAACAAGTTACAATCCAATATGTCCCTTCTAAACTTCAAATAGCTGATATATTGACCAAGCCTTTATCAGCTGCTCAGTTTGCTGAATTAAGACAGAAGCTTACTGTTCTTACTCACAAGGAAGTGTAGTGTATTTTTTTTGGTACTAACCTGATGGTTATTGTAGGGCAGAAGCATAAAATGTGATTATTTATGAAGCAGAAGATGTGATTATTTTATTTTATTTTATTTTATTTTTTTTTTTTTTTTTTTGTAGAATTACTAAGTTTGTGTTGTAGTACTGTAGTGTTGTAGGGTAATATAGTAGCATGGTTATTGAGGTCACTAAGTTTGTGCTGATAAAGAGTATAGAAATGTGCAGAGTGATGTAGGAGCATGATTACTAACTTTATGCTGTTTAAGAGCCTGGAAATGTGCAGAATAATGCAGTAGCATGATCATTGAGTTTGTGCTGTAGTAAACTGCAGTAGCATGATTATTATTGAGATTGGTGACTTGTTACAGAATAATCCAAACTCGTTTTTGCTTCTTTTCTTGATTGTTTAGCTACATTCTTACTCATTCAGCTGCATTGACACCTTGATATTCATGATCAAATCGATGATAGCAATGCAAGGCTGAGTGTCCTGGTTTGCCACAAACCTGACACATTAGGTGAGGTCTAGAGTATCCTCGCCCTCTTCCTCTACCTTTGTTAAAGAATGGATGTCCACCAACACCAAAAACTATATTACCAAAGTATTAAGGCTATTGAGGAAGGCCTATTTGTCCAAAATTCACAGATTGAGCTTGTTGAGGAACAACTCTAGTACCTACGTGTTGAGGAACAAAACCAGTACCTACAGATCCATGATAGTTAGGTAGGGACATATTCATCATCTCTGAAGAACTCCGATTAGTAGATGCTACGATAGAACCTTCAGAGGAGTTGTTCTTGGAAGCTATTAGATCTGAAGACATTTGCTCATGAAAATTCAACAAAGCACTATTATGTCTTTCTAATCTCATCTCGTGTTTGTGCAAAAGAAACAAAGCTTCTTGAAAAGAGGTCTGACTAGCATTAGATACCAAATTAGTAATAACAGCATCATATTCTGGACCTAAGCCATCTAGAATATACAATAACAGTTCTTCATCTTCAATATTCACACCACTAGCAACTAATTCATCCCCTATTTCTCTCATTCTTAACAGATACTCATTAACAATTTGAGAATCCTTTTTTGTCATTTGTAATAAGTTCCTCAGATATAGAGTTCGAGCTTTAGAAAATGATTGGAAATGCAACTGTAGCGTATTCCAAATTCATAAGCATTGATCCATTTAGATACATGTCTAAACATTGATTTAGAGATAGATGATAGTAACCAGCTTACCAGGAACTGATCCGTTCTTTTCCAGCTAAAGTACTTAGGGTTTGGTTCCTTTACCATCAGCTCACTTTCTTTTGACTACTCCAGTTAAAACATAGGAGGAAAAACCTTTGTTCCAATAATGAATCCATCCAATTCATGAGAAGCAAGAGCTGGCAAAACTTGAGAACGCTAGTAACTATAGTTTCGTTCCACCAATTTCACAGTTATTGTTAGAAGTGAAGATTGAGCTATCAAGTGTTGTGTGTTTCCACTATCAAGTGATTCAGCCTCAACTTTAGAGGAAATATTTGAGAAATCGAAGCTTGAATTTGCCATTGACACTTGTCTATGGCTCTGATACCATGAAAAGGTTTTAGCTATTTCAAAAAAATCAAGAAACCTAAAGGGAAGAAAAGAAAAGAACACACAATTCTTAAGCTTGAAGAAGAAGAGTGATTTTTCTTATTAATTGCCAAATAACAACCTAACTACCTTTATACAACCAAACAATCTAAATGCACCATATTGGTGATACAAGCATGACAAATTACAAACTAACCCTCATACTTATTAAAAAATTGATTATACAAAACTTAGTCTAATATCCCCACTTAAAGAAGACTTCGTCTAATAGAAAGAGAAGGAAAGGAAAAGAAAAGAGAAAGGGAATTAAATTTTGATTTATGAGGCTTCAAGTAAATAATCTTGCCCTTCTTCATAAGGGATTTTTCTAGCGAAATATAACGGTAAGTGGGAAAGTGTCATTTTGAAACTTAATTGGTGGGAAAGTTTCATTTTGCTTAACCTTGGGTGGGAGTGTATTGTTCTCCCCTATTTATGACATACCACCTCCTATCTTTATTGCTTACATTCCAGAAGAATCAAAGTGGCTGTTGTAGATCAACAATCGTTAGATAGAGATGCAACGCTCACATTGTTAAAAGATAATTTAAACCAATCCTAAAATAGAATGAAGCAACAAGCTTATAAGCACTTATGGAAACGAGAATTTGAAAAAGGTGACATGGTTTATTTGTAGATGCAACCTTTTAAGCAAACTTCAACAGCTTTAAGAGAAAATCAAAAGCTTCTCTCAATAATTAAGTGAAACGATTTATCTTTAGGAGTCGCTAGAAAAATTAACAATTCTTTTATGCAACGACATTGAATTGTAAACCCAATATGGCAATATCGACTTAAGACTCTTGATGCCCTAGAGTTCTCAAGATGGATGAAATAAAAGAATCCTACATCACTTTATCAAATATGAGTCCTTTGTAGGAAAGTGACTGTGTAATACCCCCCTTTTTTTAATGGAATTTTATTAGATCTTATTTTGTGATTTTGGGGAGTAAAGTGTAAGAATTTGAAAGTTTTGGGGAGCACAGTAATAGCCGAACAAGTGGGGGCTAAATTAAATTTTTTTAGATATTTAGATGAACAGTGACCATGCAATGAAAAGAAAAATGGAGAAGAAGAAGAAGAAGAAGGAAAAGAGAGAAGGAAAATGAGAGAAAGAAAAGAGACAAAAGGGAGAAAGAAGAAGAAGGGAAGGGAGAGAAAGATGAAACCAATAATAGAGAGAGAGGAGAGAGGAGAGAAGAGAACGACGGAGGTGGCTGGAAAAGTGGCCACTGGCGAGAAATTCCAGTGATTGGAAAGAGCAAAGGGAGATTGAGCAAATGGGAAGTGAGTAAAGCTTGATGTTTCCCTTTTTGGTGATTAATGATTCAATTGGTTTAAAGAACTCTCTTTGGATTGCTTTGTCTATGAATTGGTATAAATTCATGAAATCCAAACTAAAATAGGGAGATTTATTTCAATAATTTTGTGTGGGTAGAACATACATGTTGTTCCTAAACAAAAATGGGTTAAAGATATGATTTTTGATATAAGGGTTTATTGTGCAAAATCTGTCCATCTGAGATTCCAAAAATTGTTTACATGTTTTGGGTTTTTTATTGAAGCTGAATTTTGGATATCTTGTTGTAGGCTTCTTGAGAGTGTTCAGAAATTTATTTCACTCAAAAACTCGAAGGATTGAATTTTATATGGATTTTTGAAATCTGCCCTGAAAATTCTGGAATTTTCGTTTTCTGCAGAACATTTATTTTTGGAAAATGATTTGATGCATCTATTCTTATCCAAATTGAGTGATTTTAAATTCTGGTGAATCCTATATGCGTATAGTTTAATTCTGGACAGTTTCATGAGGTTTAGATAAGGGATGAATTGTTATGAATTTTACAAGTCAGTAACCTCAATTCTGGAAACAGTTGGCAGATTTGAATGAGTTGAAAGAAAATTGTGTTTTAAATATTTATTGATTTTAGAATGACTTGAGAAAATTATGGGAACAACTTATGTGTCTCTAGAATGCCCAATTAAAATTAAGGCTTATATTGATGAATGAAATTTTTATGAAAAATCCGAGAGCAACTGATGTTTGGTTATGAGACAGTTTTGTTAAAGAAGAAGTTAGGTTAATCTTTTGGTGTTTGAAGTGTCCAATGATTTTAATATTGAGGTGTTACCTTAGAGGGACTTATTATGGAGGATTTATTGGATTTTTTATATAGGGAGGCAAGTGGGGCATTGTTAGAGGATTTTAATCTTTTTCAGCTTAAGGGTTGAGCTCCAAAATGTGAATGGAAAAATCTAAACCCTTAACTTTCGTTTTAACAAAGTTATTTCTAAATGCTTATTTATACTTGTTTATTGTTTTAAATTGCCTAATATGTTTGATTTCTTTATATAAATGAGCTTTATTGCAATGTTATTGTTGGAAATTGTTGATTGACATGAGAAAGATGGAATTTTGATGGTTTTGGGCAACAATTTGAAAAGAAATGAAAATGGGTTGAAATTATTAGATTTGAAAACATTTGAGAATTTGCATTTATATTTTTACGTTACATGAGATGTTATGAAATTATTATATTTTATGAGAAAAATGTTTTGAGAATATGTATGAGATGTTTGTGGTTTTCAAACCACCCTACGTAGTACCCATCCCCCTCATGATATTAATTTGATTCTACGCATGTGTATGATTGATGATTTGCAGGCCCGAGTGAGGTAGATATCGCTACATAGGATTTGATTTGCCGGCCCAAGTGGGTCGAAGGCCCGAACGAGGCAGATATCGCTACATAAGATTTTATTTGTCAGTCTAAGTGGGTCGAAGGCCCGAGCAAGGCAGATATCGCTACACAGGATATAATTGTGTCGGCCTGAGTGATGCTCGGTCTCACAGGGTCGAAGGCTTGAGTGGTGTTCGATTCCGCCTAGCAAGATGGATTTAGTGGTTCAACGCGCACAATGTTAGATCTTGCTGAGTTTGAAGGATTTACCTTTGGGTACTAGTTGGGTGAGAGTTTTCACATATGGTTGAGAAATGGTTTGGATATATAAATGTATATCATTTATTTAAAAATGGAAATTTAAAAATGAAAATGTTATTTGTATATGAAATGTTTTTAGAAATGATATGTTTAGAGAAACATGAGTATTGATTTGTTTACCATAATAGTTTTCAGAAAGAAGTTTTGCAATGAGAGACTTCAACATTTGTTATGAAAGATGACTTATATTATAAAATGTGTTTATGGAAATGAAATTTTATAAGCATGAATGTTTTTATTATTTATTGAAATGTTCTATTACATACTAACCCATTCCCCACTAACTGAGCATTTCAAGCTCACCCCTCGTTTTCAAATGTTTTTCTTTATCCCTACCAGGTCAAGAAGGAGATCATGCAGATGAGTGAATCCCACTCAAGGTTGGGTCACACGACTTTATTTCGTCATATGTTTCATAGCTGTGTTTCATTTTCCGTTGCAAAGTTTATGTTTCTTCATCATATATTTATTTCATGTTTTGAATTGTAAAAGATATGGAAAAATCCGATACCATACGTTCATTTTGTAAAGGAAAATTCAATTGTATTTTGTTTATTTGCAAATAATGTTATATTTTTTTTGTGGTAAACAAAAATGAGTGTTTATAAATGTTTTAGCTAGAAGAGTTTTATGATGTTTTAATTCATAAATAGGTTTTTATAGTTTTCCCACATGGCATGTCTCGGTCACCCGAGTCTCATGGGTGCGCCCAGAGCCTATAGGATAGGGAGGGTTAGGACGGGTCGTGTCAGACTGGGACTTAGTTCACCACCTAAATCTAAATGGCTCTTTATTGTCAGCTTACTTCACCGTCTTCATTCACTTCAAAAGATTGCTGCCTATATTTTTCAATTTTTGTTCTCAATTGGATCAAGCAAAATCTACCCTCAGAAACTAAACTAATTAATAAAAATGATACCACAGAATCAACAATATACAAGTTCAAGCACATTAGTAAGAGACATTATTGGACATTAACCATACAATTGAAGCGTTACAACCAGAGATTAATGGTGTGTATTCGTTTTCTAACATTGGATGCTTGAAAATAGAACTTACAAACCAGCCAAATAAGGCTCCACTTTTTGGCCCAAGACCAAGTTTTATTTTGCAAATACCTGCCCATTTTTAGTCCACCGCGAAAATGCCAAATAATTCAGCATCTTCCAGATATCATACTAATAAAGAGCAGATATCATACTAATAAAGCTCCAAATTCGATAATCTTGGTGTTGGAACAGCGATCAAAGGCTTCATTTTCTTCACAACAATCCCAAATTGGTCAGAAAGATCCAACTCAGTACCATCTGGCAATTTCCACTCAAAGGAGTGCAACAATGAAGCCAATACAGACATTAGCATTTTCTCTGCCAAATTAATCCCCGGGCAAACTCTCCTACCTGAACCAAATGGCATATACTGGAAATTTTTTCCCATGTAATCAAAATTTCCAGGGTCATTCAAGAACCTTTCAGGTCGAAATTCCAAGGGGTTCTCCCAAAACCGAGGATCTGTTTGGATAGCCCCAACATTTATCATAATTCTTGAACCTTTGGGTATGGTATAGCCGCCAATAGTGCAAGTTTCGCTCGGAGAACGTGGCACTAGAAAGGGAAGAGCCGGGTGGAGACGTAATGTTTCTTTCACAACGATATCTAAGTACTTCAACTTAGGCAAGTGAGACTCTTCCACCAAGCCATCCATGCCTACAACTTCGGCTAATTCTTCTTGAACCTTCTTCATTATTTCCGGATGTTTCATCAATTCTGCCATTGTCCACTCCGCCATAGTGGTTGTTGTGTCGGTTCCACCCAAAATCATGTCCTGTGAAGAAAATAACAACACTGAGATGGAAAAAATTCATAGGAAATAATAAATAAGACTATTTACGAAACAGCAACTATACCACAAGCAATGCCTTAAGTTGGATCTTCGTAATTGAATTTGCACTATCTTTATGCCCAGTAAGCTCGAGCAGAAGCTGCAAGAAATCCTTCTTTTCATTTTTCCCTTCTCCCTCTTTAACCGCTTCCGTATTCCTATATTTCTCTATAACGGGATCAAGAATAATCCTTTCGATAGAGGACAAAAGTTTCTTTGTCCGCTTTTGTATTCCCTGTAAATCAAACCTCGAAAGCACCGGAAAGAGGTCTGAAACATTTGGTGTTGCTAAGAGCACCATGAATTCTGCAAATAACTCTCGTAAGTCAACCCCAAGATTGGTCCTCTGCTCTCCTTCAAGCGAGCCACCCCAAATCATGTTCTGAACCACATTGATCAAAGTTCCAAGAGACAATTCCCCAACATCTACAGGCTCTCCAACTTTGTTGTACACATCTCTAATAGTTTTCTTAATAACTTGTTTTCTTAGAGGGTAACAAGCTTCAAGGCTCGCATTACTCATCAAGTTGGTCACAAATATTTTGCGTAACTTTCTCCAGGCAGAACCATAAGGGGCCCAGGCAATATTGTTTTCACCATAGGAGGAGAATAGTACTGCGCCCGGTGGGTCGCGATTGGCACAGATTGTATCTTGGTCACGAACCACTTCTTTTGCCAGTGAAGGTGAGCTCACCACTACGCATAATTTGTTTCCGAGCCACACCTTGTAAATAGGACCATAGATTCCAGCCAATTCTGTGAATGATTTGGCGAGATGAGAATCAAGAAATGGAAGGTAACCGATTACTGGAAAACCACGTGGACCCGGGGGCAGTGGAGGAATTAATCTCTTTGATTTCTTGAGATTCCAGATCACCCCCAATACAACAGCAAAACAAGTGATGATTACCGTGAAAATCTTGCATTTCTCATCGCTGGGATCGCACCACCAAGAGGACATATCGAATGCCATATTATTGTTAATTTGTGAATGAAAAGAAAATGCAGCAGTAAGGAATTTTTATTGGTAAAAATGAAGGGTCAAGTACGATAACAATTCTTTTTGGAGCCCACGTGTCAATGACTCACAAGCCGTTGGCAAAGGCCAAAGGCCAATCTCAACTTATCCAAGTAGAAACTGCCAATCTACGTAAATTGAATTCCTACATTATTTAATTACAACGTACATCAGATATGTTTTAAAATTATTGTAAAACAAGACCTGTCTGTATCGCTGTGTCTGTCATCTATGTATAATATTGGCATTATCTCAGGGGTCATGTCAGGTTGGCAGAAATGAACATGGTGGGTAGTGGGTACATGAGAGAGTGGTGTTATTTAATTCTTACTCAATCTCTTTCCAATTTTTGGAAGTTTGTATTCACAATGTGAAAATGGAGGAAATTTAACTCGCCAGACCTCCCAAGTTTGCATTTAAAAAAATAACCCTGAAAAAAATTTACAATTTTTTTAAGTGAGAAAAACTGACGCGGCACACTTTAGATTCATTAAATATGTAAAATAGGTTAAATTGAAAAGATTTAAACATATGTGGGTAATATTATAATTAACAAAAGTTTGTTTAAAATTTAAAAATAAAAAATGACCCCCTCCCTTCAAAATCACTTAATCAAGTAATATACCTAAAAAACGACCCACGAAACGCCGTTGATTTCTCTGCGATTTCTGGCAATAAAAGTTCCCTATTTCCGGCCACTATTCGACCCTAAAGATTTGTTACACAAAATCATGGCTGATATTCATAAAAAGGATGAAAACCCAACCCCACTCCAATTCTTAGACTCCGGCGGTAGTGGCTATTCAAAGACTGTCGAAGAAGACACTCCGGTGGATCATCCAATGAGTCAAGGTGATCCAAAGGCAGAAAAGACAATAGCGGCACAATAACAGAGAGAAGAATCGAAAAATGGTTCTGAAGAAGAGGACACCGACGAGAATTCAGACGAGGAGGAGGACGCTGGTGAAGAAAGGGTATGTTTTTTACTGGTGGTTTTGAATTTGATGAATAATTTGATTGGTTTGTGTGAATTTGGGGGATATGTAGTTAGTTTTATTGTTACGGTGATTGTGGCGTTTTGTTGAGCAGTTGGCAAGCATCATGGGTTCTGGAGGATGGGGGAAAGCAAGGGAGGCCATAGGGAGTTGGAGGGTTGGGGATGGCAAGAGGTGGCAAAATAGGGGGTTGGAGGGTTGCCCTACATATTGCAGGGCTAGCCACGCATAGCTGTGTACGCAACCCCCCTATTCTGCCACCTCTTACCATCCTCAGCCATCTCCAGTCATGGAACCTACCACAACAGCCTCTGTAGGGCCTGCATTAGCTGATGTAGTCCTCTCGAAGCCAAAAACACCCACTCCCTGATGCCCTTGAAGCCCATATCCCCCAAATTGGCAACCTATTAGTTGTTTTGGTTTCTTTTTTTGCTAATATTTAGTTTATATCAATTGTGCAAATTTTCTAAAGCTTAAATTATAAAGACTATGGCTTGGAGGTTGTAAGCGATAAGGTACCGTACTTCACCATAAGGGTGACAGTTAGGTCGAGTTGGTAAGTTTTTATGAGAATAATAGAGATTTTAGAGGAATAAAAGAAGGGAATGGGCCGATTCAAAGAGAGTTGTTTTGGTCATTTTGCAGACACTGAAGAAAGTTGGAAAAAGGCGTTCTGGGGACAAGGAGTGCATTATATGCTGCTACACTCAGTTAAAAGCAAAAAAAAATGATATGTGGTTCGTGGTGGATGGGAAGCCACTACGTTTTGGGATGATAGACTATGCCCTGATGACAGGCTTAAGATGTGGGGCATTTCCAGATGCGGAAGAGCAAGAGAGAATAACAAAGAGTAGGGCAGCCGATAACTTGGCTAAAAGGTTTTTTTTTTTTTTTTTGGGGGGGGGGGGGGGGGGGGGGGGGGGGGGGAGGCTTCTATTACAGGACACGTTTAAAGGAGGGGTTAGGAAAAAGGTGGGTATCTCTTCAAAAAAGTTCAAGATGTGCCTGATAGGTTCATGCATTTGATCCTAATGTCTTTTGACTTAACAAAAGTCGTTAATATAGTTAGGTGAAGTTGCAAGCAACATGGACTTATTAATGCTATCCATGAGGACGGGTATCATTTCAGCTAACCATCGATCCTTGCATGGAAAAGACATGGCGATAAGCATCGCCAAGCGTCAAGAAGGATGGACAAGTGTACAATTGTTGGTTCCCATGGGCAATGCAGGTAAATATTAATAGCTTTTTGTTATATTTTTTATTTATATGTGTTTAAATTGTGATATGAACTTTTTTTTTTTACAATGTAGGCTTGGATGTATGAGGTCATCCCTGTCCTAGCCAAGCCGGGGGGGGGGGGGGGGGGGGGGGGCGAAAGAAGACTTTGGATGAGCAACCATAATTTCCTAAGATTTGTAGTGGCACATCGAGAGGTGTACCCATTGGGATTATGACCAAATAGAAATAAAAATTCAAGCGCTCGAGTAAGATTAAAGGATTAATCTTTTGAATATGCACTGCTTTTAAATGTGGCTTAAATTTGATTGATTTTGTTCTTATTGTAGGGAGTCTCGTCCCTTCTCACCCTATTAGGGATGAAATGGGAGAGGAGTATGAAATGGGATGGGGGGGGGGGGGGGGGGGGGAGTTCTATTACAGGACACGATTTAAAGGAGGGGTTAGGAAAAGGTGGGTATACCTCTTCAAAAAAGTTCAAGATGTGCCTGATATGGTTCATGCATTTGATCCTAATGTCTTTTGACTTAACAAAAGTCGTTAATATAGATTAGGTGAAGTTTGCAAGCAACATGGACTTATTTAATGCTTATCCATGAGGACGGGTATCATTTCAGCTAACCATCGACTCCTTGCATGGAAAAGACATGGCGATAAAGCATCGCCAAGCTGTCAAGAAGGATGGACCAAGCATGTACAATTTGTTTGGCTTCCCATGGGCAATGCAGGTAAATATTAATAGCTTTTTGTTATATTTTTTATATTATATGTGTTTAAATTGTGATATGAACTTTTTTTTTTTACAATGTAGGCTTGGATGTATGAGGTCATCCCTGTCCTAGCCAAGCCGGGGGGGGGGGGGGGGGGGGGGGGGGGGGGGGGGGGGGGGGGGGGCGAAAGAAGACTTTGGATGAGCAACCATAATTTCCTAAGATGTTGTAGTGGCACATCGAGAGGTGTACCCATTGGGATTATGACAAAATAGAAATAAAAATTCAAGCGCTCGAGTAAGATTAAAGGATTAATCTTTTGAATATGCACTTGCTTTTAAATGTGGCTTAAATTTGATTGATTTTGTTTCTTATTGTAGGGAGTCATACATCCCTTCCTCACCCCTATTAGGGATGAAATGGGAGAGGAGTATGTTACATCGTTTAACACTAGACGATGCAGCAGATGAAAGAATAGACAGCCTAATGTGGGACCTAGAAGGGGTCACGCATGTGAGTGCAGTTGCAGGGCCACTGCTTGAGAATGTTGTTGAGGAAGAGGAAGAGGTTCGTATGCCTCCACCCAATTGGCAAACCGGTACAAAAAGTACCTCTTTGCCGAGGTGTTAGGGTTAGGAGAATGAGGTGGTTGACCTCATAAATGATTTGTTTGAGAGTTTTACAACAGCCGTTTATGAGAGGTTTGAGAAGATGGAAGAGCTGATGAAAATGGTGGATGAGAAAGTTGATAGGGTGGAAGAGAATGTTGATAGGGTAGAAGAGGAAGTTGGTAGGGTATTGAAAGTGATTGAAGTGCAACTTGAGCATAAAAGAGAGAGCTGAAAGAGTAAGCACGTAAAATCTTGTTACACGGTAGTAACGTATGGAAAGAAGAGAAATCGAAGAAAAAAAATGAGGAAGTCCATGAAAGTGGAAAAGCAAAAATGGAGGAAGGCAAGGAGGAAGGCAGAGGAAGTGGGGAAGTGAAAATGGAAGAGGGTGAGGCAAGACACGAAAAAAGTAGGGAAGTGAAAATGGAGGAAGGTAAGGAGGAAGGCAAAGGAAGCGAGCAAATGAAAATGGAGGAGTTAAAGGTCCATTTGCATAGACCAATAGATGAGGAAAAGAAAAAACTCTTTTATGCCTATTACAATGATTCTGGAAGATATGGGCATGTGAAGTGCAAGACTGGGATTATTCCCAAGAGTCGTTTGAGAAGATGTTGACAATGGGCAGGTGGCTCACTGACTCGGTGAGTTATTTTCCCTTATTTTTGCTTATGTTTTCCATGAGGTATTGTATACTCATCATGTTGTTTTTATTTGATGTAGCATATTGATGGGGTATTGGCACTTATGAGACTACAATAGAGTAGTAATGGTGATATTTTGTATTTGCACTGTATCATCACCAATGTGGCCTTTGGCCAAAGGCTAGTAACTAAATATCACACTTTAATGAAAAAGTGGAGGTGCAACAAGGGGAGGCAAGCAGAAAAGGTTGGCCACCTATGACTTTGACAGTGTCTTGGATGATTTTCAGTCTGATGAGAGGATGATGCAGTATGTACAGGGGGAAAGGCCTAAATATGGCAACAGTTAAGCAAACGTTAAAAGAGTATACTGAATCATAAATATTAAGGATATGCATTCGATAACCGTCGTTTGGGTACTAGAGGAGGGCTTGCTGCAGATCCTTGATTGCAACTCAAGTATTTGTCAAGAGAGGCAACTGGGGATGAAGTTGCAGCTGCTGTGTATATTGTTCCGTGGCTGTTGCGTAACAGCGGAATGTTTCATCACTTGGATGATGAACAACTGACGGGAAAGTGGCCACTCAAGCGCCTTCCCGTCCCGATGAATGACTCGAGGTAAATTTTGTATAAAACTTACATAATACAAGTGTTCTATAAGTTGATTCTAATGCTAATGTCTTCCTCCTATTGTAGTGCTGATAGCGGGGCATATGCACTAAAATTTATTGAGTTTGACATGACCAACACCCCAATGGATAGGTTGAATGATGAAACAATGAGCAACTTTTAGGAGTGCTTGGTTATTGAGTGCTTCTATGGGCATATAGACCCCTTTTGATTGACCAGAACTCAATCCAAGTTATTGTTGATGCTATCATCAAAAGGCATGGAAGTTGGACTTAGAGTTTTGTAGTTTATGTGAGATGCATTTCTTATTGGGTTGTCTTGAATAATTGGATTGTCTTGAATTAGAACAGCTGGTGTTGTTAGGCGTCAGGCTATTGATACTTGGGTTGTGGTGTTATGTATGCTTTATGGCCAAGGCCAAGGCTGGATAATGTTGGAAGAGGTGCTGTAAAAGGAGACGAAGAGGCTGCTACGAAGAGGCTGCTACTACTGCTGCTAATGCTGAAGGTGTGCTGGATAATTGTGGAGGATGGGGAAGTGGATGAAGAGAATGATAAAGAGGGAAGATGGAGGCTGCCAATGCTGCTTTATTTTCGGCATATATAGCACATTTATTTGTTGTATATAATGTTATAATTTAACGTAATTGACACATTTCAGATTTGTATAAAAGAAATTCAGTATTTCTTTCCCTCTTTTGAGTTTGAGTTTATTTAGTATTCTTGTTAAATGACATTAATGTGTTGATGCAATTAGGTTGTCGAATTCAGGAGAAAAGATGGAATGAATATGTGTTGGTGATTTTAGTTTGTCAAAATTCAGGCAAAAAGCTGGAAAAAATAAGTGTTCCCTATGATTGCTTAAGCGAATATATATATCCCTTAAGCGATGTCGCTTAAGCAATAAAGGGTTTTCTGTACAGGATCGCTTAAGCAAGACCATAAATCTCTTAAGCGATCGTGCACCGGGAAGATCTTGATTCTACCTTAGACTTGATTGCTTAAGCGATCATAAATCGCTTAAGCGACCAAGGCTAAAAGTGAAGAATCGCTTAAGCGATCATGCATCTAGGATGATCTTGATTCTGCCTTGGACTTGATCGCTTAAGTGATCGTAAATCGCTTAATCAGCCAAGGCTAAAAGTGAAGAATTGCTTAAGTGATCTTGATTCTGTGTTAGACTTGATCGCTTAAGTGACCAAGTGTAAAAGTGAAGAATTGCTTAAGCTATCGTGCACTTGGGGTGACTTCATTTTGCCTTGGACTTGATTGCTTAAGCGA
Organism: Pistacia vera; assembly: GCF_008641045.1. Taxonomy (NCBI): domain Eukaryota; kingdom Viridiplantae; phylum Streptophyta; class Magnoliopsida; order Sapindales; family Anacardiaceae; genus Pistacia; species Pistacia vera. The sequence goes on from NW_022196206.1 coordinate 72,302, forward strand.
TCATGCATCGCTTAAGTGACCAAGGGTAAAAGTGAAGAATCACTTAAGTGATCTTGATTTTGGCTTGTATGTGATCGCTTAAGCGACTAAGGCTAAATATACAAGATTGCTTAAGCGAGACCTTAAATCACTTAAGCGATCCAATATATTCGGATGATCTTTATTATGCCTTTCACAAGATCGCTTAAGTGATTTGTATTATTGCTTTAGCGACGAAGGCTTATAAACACTAGATCGCTTAAGCGATCCCTTTTTTTTTTTTTTTTTTTGGAATAGGTTGTCAACCCCATAGTAAGTGACGTTAATGTGAACTTCAGACGTTTACAACATCACATGATTATTAACATTAATGTTAAGCGGCATCGGTTATTAACACATATTAAGCCCAATTAAGAAGGATTATTTGCAACCTAGTTCCATCAACACATATTAAGGTTACAACCATATGATATATGGATGAATGTCATAGCGCACTAGTGTGACACGTTAGTAGAAAAGTACCTCATTTCACAAATATAGATGGTGTATTTGAGAATGATTATTGTGCTCTTTTTACTAACTAAAATGCAATCAAATCTTGTACAATGTGGGGGGAATAGATTGAAATAAGCTTGAATTTTGACTGTACGATTAGTTCAGTGGACCATTATCTATCTTGTGTCGACTGATTTGATTATTTATATCACTTAATCGATTTTTTTAAATTATATTTTAATTAAACTAATTTTTTAACGTGTGTAGATAAACATGGAAAAGAAATGTTAAAGTATAGAATGATTCTATATAATACAAATTTTAATGTTTTAAAGTACCAAAGATAATTAGCCTTGATCGCTTAAGCGATGTATGGTTTTACTTAAGCGATCTTGTATATTTAGTCTTGGTCGCTTAAACGATGTATGTTATTGCTTAAGCGATCTTGTCAAAGACAGTATAAAGACCATCCGAATATACTGGATTGCTTAAGCGATTTCAAGTATCGCTTAAGCGATCTAGTATATTTAGCCGTAGTCGCTTAAGCGATTGTATAAGCAAGAATCTAGATCACTTAAGCGACTCTTCACTTTTACCCTTGGTCGCTTAAGCGATCAGGTCCAAGGCATAATGAAGTCACCCTAGGTGCACGATTGCTTAAGCGATTTAAGGTCTTGCTTAAGTGATTCTTCACTTTTACACTTGGTCGCTTAAGCGATCAAGTCCAAGGTAGAATCAAGATCACTTAAGCGATTCTTCACTTTTAGTCTTGGTCGATTAAGCGATTCAGGATCGCTTAAGCGATCAAGTCCAAGGCAGAATCAAGATCATTCCAGATGCACGATCGCTTATGTGATTTATGTATCGCTAAAGCGATTCTTCACTTTTAGCCTAGGTCACTTAAGCGATTCAGGATCGCTTAACTGATCAAGTGCAAGGCAGAATCAAGATCATCCCAGATGCACGATCGCTTAAGCGATTCTTCACTTTTAGCCTTGGTTGCTTAAGCGATTTACGATCGCTTAAGCGATCAAGTCCAAGGTAGAATCAAGATCATCTCATATGTACGATCACTTATGCAATTTATGTATCACTTAAGCGATTCTTCATGTTTAGCCTTGGTTGCTTAAGCGACTTAGGATCGCTTAAGTGATCATGTCCAAGGCAGAATTAAGATCATCACATATGCACGATCGCTTAAGTGATTTACTTAAGTGATTTTTCACTTTTAGCCTTGGTCACTTAAGCGATCAAGTCCAAGGCAGAATCAAAATCATCCCAGATCCACGATCACTTAAAAGATTAGGATCTCACTTAAGTGATCTTGTATAGAAAACCCTTGATTGCTTAAGCGATATATATAGTCGCTTAATCGATCATGGGCTAAACTTATTTTTCCCAGCTTTTCTCCTTAATTTTGACAAACTAAAATCGCCAACACATATTAATTATATCTTTTCTCTTGAATTTGACAACCTAATTGCATCAACACTTTAATGTCATTTAACAAGAATACTAAATAAACTCAAACTTAAACTGAAAAGAGAGAAAGAAATACTGAATTGCTTTTGTACAAAGCTGAAATGTATCAATTACATTAAATTACAACATTATATACAACAAATAAATGTCCTATATACACCCAAAATAAAAGCAACACTGGTAGCCTGCATCCGCCCTCTTCATCATTCTCTTCAGCCACTTTCCCATCCTTTACAATTATCCAACACACCTTTAGCATCAGCAGCAGCCTCTTCGTCTTCTTCTACAACACCCCTTCCAACATTATCCAGCCTTGGCCTTGGCCACAAAGTGTATATAACACCACAACTCAAGTATCAACAGCCTGATGCCTAACAACGCCAGTTGATCCAATTTAAGATAATCCAATTATTCAAGACAGCCTAATAAGAAATGAATTTCACATAAACTAGAAAACTCTAAATCCAACTTCCATACCTGATCTTATCTATAGATCTTATGGCAGCTCGCTTGCTTTCTTGTATCTGATCTATTTGAACCTAATTTTCTAGATCTACATGTGATCGATTCTGGCAACTGCTTTTCTTGCGGCCAAGTTGCTTGCAAATAGAGCACTTATATGTTCATCCTCTAAGGAACCTTACAGGCTGATGAAATACGCTTAACTCTTTTTCTCTAATTTTTTGTCTTTTTGAATGGCGGATGGATGATAATGTCAACCAACTCTGCGGCACCACTACTCTTCTAGAGGAACTGGATATATCGTTTCCGAATATGCCAGAATATAGTGGTTTGCCACATAGAGAGAGGAGCAAAGTTCCATGTAAATTCTTGAACCAAAATCTGGCTTCCATTGGTGTTTCAGTGCTGCTAGTGTATGAGGACAAGGTAAACATTGAATTTCAAGCACTTTATAGCTGTAAGTTTTAGTAAGAAGGTTAACTAGTGCATTCAGACCATAGTTGCACAGGGTGAACTCTTGAGCATTGAAAGGATAGGAAAAAAGTGCATTTGACAGTTCTATAAGTTCTAGTAATAATTTTTCAGCTGATGGAACAAGGGTTGTGGTGAAATTATCTAACTTCATAGGACGCTCATGGAACCACCATGACAATGTCCTTTGGATTGCATCAAAAAGGGCAACAATTGGAAATTATCTTTCCATTAACAACTTTGAATTTATGGACTCGACTATGTTCATGGTCATGACATCAAACCTTCTTTCAGGAAAGTAGACTCTACTCTATTGCTCGAAGCCAACATCATGCCTAAGATACATAGCAATTCTATCATCCTTGATTCGGATTTGCCGAAAGTGCTCCTTAAACTCATCAACTCGATAAGCTTTTGTTGCCATGTAGTATGTCTGAAGAAGGCCAACACACTTAAACTTTTGTTTTATGTTCTTGCCAAGATGCCTCATATAGAATCTGTGATATGGTTGAGGGTAAATAGTGGCAATCCCTTTCTTTATAGAGTTGTGTCTATCGGATATTATGCATAACTCATCACTGTTAGGCACTATCGTAAGTAATTGTTGGAAAAATCAAGTCCCTGACTTGTCGTTCTCAAAGTCAACCACACACCATGCAACAAGATATGTGTGATTCTCGCTGTCATGTGCAGTGGCCACCAATAATGTACCTCTATACTTTCTTGTTAAAAAGCAACCATCAATAGCCGATACCTTTCTCATGTTTACAAAATCCCTTATAGCAACACCATAAGCAACAAAAAAAATATTTAAACCTCATATTCTTGTCCCACTTCAAAGCTGTCTTGCTACCTTGGTTTGTCAACTTAAGCATATAACGGTATGCTTCTAATACTGCGTACCTGTGCTCTGGCATGCCCTTCACAAAATCTTGTGAATATTGTCTCCCTTTCCAGCATTTCCACTTCAAAGCCGTCTTGTTACCTTGGTTTGTCAACTTAAGCATATAACGGTACGCTTCTAATACTGCGTACCTGTGCTCTGGCATGCACCTCACAAAATCTTGTGAATATTGTCTCCCTTTCCAGCATTTCTAGTAACTAACATCACATCCCAACTCTGTGCGCACAAGTCTTTGAATGTCCTTAGGAGATGAACATTTCCTTTCAACAAATTGCCTTTTAACAAATTGTCCAATAACATCAGCAGAGGCTTGTCGATGCTTGCCTGAAATATGTCCCAATCCATATGTGTGCTCACGGGTATATGTGCTAACAATAAATTTTTCGAACTCCGCCAACCTTCTACAATAAACCTGCCACTTGCACTTTCAATCACGACATGCAACCGTCACTTCCGATGAATTAGACTTTTTGGTGATGAACTCAAAATTACCTCTCACAGCAACAGGTTTTAGTTTCCTCACCACTTCCTTCTTGCTGTCAAATAAATAAGCTATGCACAAGTCTGATCCATCAGTAAAAACGTAAGCTGATTCACTACTACCTGCAATTGCCGCCTCTGAACCTGTATAAACGACCATAGTGTTCTCTTCCTCACATACTACACTTTCTACATAATCTGTATTTATAGGAATTTCTACATCTACGGGGACATGTACAGGGTCCTCCTCGTCCACATTTTCATTCTGCCTCGCACAACCAACATCTTCTACAATGTCCTCCTCACCACCCCAAATCACCGCCTACTCTTGATTTTTCAACAAAGAAATCAATGCTCTCGTTGTTAAAATTAAAACCAGCATTCTCCCCACCCAAGTTACCACTTACTCTTGAACCAACTTCCAAAGTTTTATCCACAATTGAAACTGTTAAAATCGGCCTTGAACCATTATCACCACATCAAGCATAAATAACTTCACATCTTCATCAGCCATTAATATAATAGGGGGTACCTTAAAATTTAAAGGAGCTCTGCTTAAAACATACTTCACAACTATATCACTACGTGACCAACTCAACCCACCTCTTCTAATGATTTCATCAATCAACTCATCAAAACTAACTTCTGTACTCACAACAATCGCTTTAACTTGTTTGCTCTTCCCAATCAACTTCTAGCAACTTTCTTCCTCCACCCACTCACCGAAATATTCAACACCCAAAACCACTTGTCCCATGTCTAATAATAGTCAAGTACCTATAATGCAAGAAAACAAAAATTATTAACCGATATATTAAGGGTTGGCAGATTTTAAAAAGCATCTCCAGAGTCACTTAAGCGATATATGTGGTGTATCGCTTAAGCGATCTAGTATATCACCTAGTAGATCGCTTAAGCGATCAAGTATATCGCTTAAACGATCTGGTATAAATAGGCATGATCGCTTAAGCGATCTTATGCCATATACTTGATTATTTAAGCGATCTGCTGTCATATACTAGACTTATAGCAGATCGCTTAAGTGATCTTCTGCCATAAACCTTATCGCTTAAGTGATCTACCATCTGCTGCATTAAACCAGACATACCAGATCGCTTAAACAATACAGAAGATCGCTTAAGCAACCCATCAAATACAAAACACATTTTCAGTCATCTCCACCTACAATCGATGCTACCACCCCCAACTACCCACAATGCAAGAAAATATTCAACTAATTTCACCCCTTTGAACTTGCATTACATCAAACACAACCCAACAACCTAAGAAACTAAATCAAAATCATAACCCAAACCCAATCCATAATTAAATCTTCGTAAATTGAAATTTAAAATGCAAAGAGGAGATACACATACCTGGATGAAATGTCAGGACGAGGAAGAGGGGGATCTTTGGCGGAGAAGATGTTAATGGCGGAGGAAGAAGAAGATATAAAGGAAGGAGGAAGAAGAAGATGGAGAGGAAGAAGAAGATGTAGACGAAGCTTAGAAGAAATAGCAACCAAGGGAGGTGCGTTAATGGCGGGAGGAAGAAGAAAAAGGTGTTTGGGTTTGTTTGCAAGAATTTCGGCTTTTTGGGGACGTATTATAATTTTTAAAAGATTACACGATATTTCATTAATCCTAATTAACCACTAATCATGTTTAATTAACCTTAATCAATAATAAGGTCATTTACTTAACACTTTAAAACTACATGGCCTTTTAATTAAATATGAATTTTATTTGGTCTTTTAATAAAATGTCCCGTGAAAATGGTAGAGTAAGAGTATTTTGTCCCTAGTTAGTAAATTCGAGTATAAAACGCATATTTGCGTACTTTTTAAATGACTGCCAAATTATTCATGAATTATTGGAATATTTGTATAATTCGTGAATTATTGCAAAAAAAAAAAGAAAAAAAGAAAAAGAAAACTGATTGAAACGACATCGTTTTAGTGGGGGAAGAAGAAATCAGTGGGTAAGGGAAGAGATTATTCGCGAATTAACCACCATCTCACGCGTCCCCACTTCTAGCGTAGCCCCTCACCGAGTACAGCCCCCAATGAATTTCATCCCCGCTATTGAATTTCAGGATTTCTTTCATACTTTTTCTCATTTGTTGATTCTGATTTCGGTGGCTGATGATTTTAGTTTAAAGTGTTATTTTGGAAAGAAAGGTAGGCTGGGTGACCATTGGGGATTCGCTGGAAGGTGGAGGCACTAGGAAGGAAGGGGTGAGGGTCCATGAGGTGGTTGGGCTTTGCGGAAGTGGGAATGGTTGATGACGGTTTACTGCTTTGCGGTAGCTGTGTGGTGTGAGATAGTGAGAGTGAGTCGGTGGGTGCTGGTGAAGAATAAGCGGTGCGTTTTATCCAAAAAAAGATTAACAAATCCTTTTATGAAATTATTTTATTTATTGATTAATCTTAGATTTCAATTTGCATTGTAACACTAATCTTTTATATAGATTTGTGAGACAAAATTTTAGTTCTTGATTTAATATAATTTAATGGATTAATGGGAAGTTAAGATTGGTTGCATTTAATATCAAACTTATCATGTTTTAAATTAGTAAAGAATCATGGCTAAATATTGTGTTTGAGTCTGGAGATTATAATTTGTATATCAGTTATATATTGTATATTTGTGTTATTGGTTAATTGAATACTTTGCATTTGAAATGTTATATTGATTTTAACTAAGTAATCCATAAAAGTGTTAAAACTAAGATTGATATGGCCGTATTTTTCAAAACGTATTATTGACAATGTATCGTATTAAACCTACATATACCCGTATCATATTTTTTCTGTATCCGAATTTTATGGCCGAATTTTATAAACGTATTTTTCACCGTTTATCATATTATACCCGTAAAATTCCAGTACTCTTTTTTTGTCGTACCCGTATTTACTAATTAGGATTTTGTCACTGCATGAATAGAACCTAGGAGCTAATAATGTTTATATGGTATGTTGGTAACTCTTCTCGCTCTACTGGTCCTTTTTTCATTTTTTTTGTGGTCTTTGGCAGCTCTATTATTGTAGACCTGGAAGCGGAGGCTACATTACCTTCCTGCCTAGATCCAAGGGCAGGGATTTTTTTTTCTTTTTTTAAATTAAAAATCTCTAATAACATACTTTATACTCTTCAATAAGAATAATAATACACATACATCATTCTCATACAACATTTTTTATACAACATTATGTGGCAAGATATGATTGGGTGAAAGTTTAATTTTAACTTTATATTAACCAATCATATATTGCCACGTAATGTTGTATGAGAAATGTTGTATGAAAATGATGTATATGTAGTATTACTCCTTCAATAATGATTGGTTTGTATTGAGCTATCTTATACAGGAAATAGAGGTTTAAAATAATAATAATAATAACTCTAAAGAGTTAACATATACATGTGAAATGACAAGTTTTAAAGAGATCTTCCACTATGTTTGTCATTGTCCTATGTCAGGGAGTTGAATACAAAGCTTTAAGGAATGAAGTGATATTGTTATTTATCAAAATTTTAGATTTTTGAGAATTATAGCAAAAGATGCAAGTTTTCATCTTTATGTATTTTTTTCTCACATTTTATTAAAGATGTCTTTAGTAGTCAATTGAAATTACTTAACAAAAATAAGAATTGAAATTAAAGATTGGGAAAAAAAACAGGTAGGGACTCGGTATGAAGGTGCTCACTGCTCAGTATATGTGGCTATCAATCTCTCCGTACTTCCATTATTAATTAGATTCTCAATCAACACTACCAAACGGTTTAGGACCAGAATATTTTAGCTCCTCTCCACACATAACCTGGACCATAAACCTTGATATTTTATCCGTTGAATTGAAATTACAGTGAATTAGAACCACACAAAATTTTGAAGCCCAGACTTTGAGAGCTGTAGTACGGGAACGATCTATTAACATGTCACCCTCTATATATTAACGTTCCTTAGCAAACACACACAGTATCCAAGCACGCACGAAGTTAACAAAATCATACAGTTTGATATAAACAGTAAAATTTTTTTATAGTGATATTTTATATAAGAATAATTTTTATATAGTTATAAAAATTTTTAATTTCAATTTAGGATAGTTATAAATAAGAATAAATTCTATATTGTGATAAGTTATATTTTTTCTAATTCTCGTCTTAAGAAAGTTGTCTCCACATAGTAATAAGTTATATTTTTTCATTAATTCGATAAGAGTTAAATCCTTCTCAGACATCAAAATATATAGACACATTTCTTCCATTTGAATATAGAGCATAACAATTTCTCTTGAATTTATCAGTTGGAACATGATGCAATTGATTTGGATATTATTCATTAACTTTTCATTTAAAGAATTATCCCATCTCAACTGAAAATGAATTTTTTTTAGTAAGAAATCAAGCTTTGCTTTTGTGTTGCTCTTGTATTGCTTTTTCTTTCTACGTTTTTTCATGTCAGATCCCGACTTTTCTTCATTCAATTTTTTTATTTTTTTGTTTTTTTTTTTTGTTTGAGATAACTAATCCAAAACTTACTTCTTCTCGGTTCCTTCTTCACCTTCTTTCGTGTTCCTTCTTCACCTTCTTTCGTAACTCGAGCTTGGAGAAGGAAGAGATAAGAGAGCCTTACGGAGAATGTGGTCAGAAATCCATAATAGAGTCTGACCATGACAACCCAATTGATTAACTCCATGCACAAGGTAGTAGCAGAAATGACCACATCATTTTTTACTGTTGACTGATTCAGAAAGTTATATCGCATAAGTTATTCAACTCAGATTCTAAAACAGTATAAAAATGAGTACGAAACTAGCTAAAAACTAGAATTCTTATGATTGTAATTACAACAAAAAGGCTGGCAATAAAAGTAATAATAGACCAATTATTATCATATGGACAATAGAACATTACTGGCAAAACAAATAAACAGGCAGACGGTTAAAAGATTTGAAAAGCAAAATTACTAATTAAAGCTAATACTAAATTAAGGAAACTCTAAAATCTATATAACCAATAATGATATGACAATGAAAGGCAAAAGTGAAGCATGTCAATCTTGGAAAGGAAGTTGGGGCTGTTGATGTTAGGTGTGGTACTAATATTTAGCATGGTGGCGACTAAGCATGTAAAGGGTGAAGAAGCTGCCCCCAACAACCCTTGCAAGTCTGGATATGAACCAGAATGCCCCCATAACCAACCACCTAGAAACCCCGAAAAAGCTAACAAATATACTCGTGGCTGCTCAACGATCAATCGTTGCCGCGGGGGATGAAATATTTTTTTAACCTCAATCTAATTGTTGATTTTGCAATTACAATTCGTATAATTTTTTTTTTTTTTTAAGTAAATGCAATAAATTGTACTTCTATTTCTAATAGATGGATGGAAATAAAATGAGATATGATTTTAAAAACTCTAGAACTAGAAAAGTGTAAATTAGTTTATTTTTTAAATACGGGTATCCGCGGGTGTACCCAACCAAAAAAGGGCCGGTCTGAGTACGAATAAAAATATATGGACTCAATTTTATGGACCCGTACTTTATATTTTTTGGATGGGTCTGAGTACAATCCCGTATTGCCAAGTCTACTAGGATCTAATCTCTAGCCAAAAAAGAAGAAAGGGACCATTAAAAGATGATATTTTTATTAACTAACTACTCATTGTGTATATTTTATTATTTTTAAAAATATATTATCTAATTTTTGTGACACATATCCCGAGCTGTGCGAGCCTAATTTGGTTATGGAAAATATTACGTTTACAATTTTTTCTCACAAACTTTCTTTCACAACCCCGACATGGCAACTTGTCATTGGTTAACTTGCAAAAAGGCAGGCATGACCCATTTTACAAGCTAACTAATGATGAGCTGTCACATCAGGATTGTGAGAGAAAGTTTGTGAGAAGAGTTGTGGGTATAACATTACTTTTTTGTTATTAACTCTTATTTCAATAATATAACCCTAATTTCGGTTACTTTTCTCATTTCTTGGAATATTTCTTATTGTTCTTGGGATGTGACTTGAGATATTTTTTGTCATATCTTCTACAAACAGCCAAAAACATGTGTCACAAAACTAATATTCTATTTAGAGAAAATGACATACTCCCATTAGAGGTTTAACGAAATCCCAAGTTGATATCTCTAGTTGCATTTATTTTAGATTCCCTTAAAATAACATTATTTTCTTTATTTTAACATATTCCCAACTTTTCACTATAGCACGGCGCACGTTAACACGCTAAAGTGCGTCATCGCTTTCTTTTGCAGAAGATAGACAGACAGGATCAATTTTGCGAGCTGACCAATGACGAGCTGTCACATCAGGATTGTAAGAGAAAGTCTGTGAGAAGAGGTTGTGGGTGTAGCATTACTTTTTTGTTATTAACTCTTATTTCAATAATATAAACCTAATTTTGGTTACTTTTCTCATTTCTTGGAATATTTCTCATTGTTCTTGGGACGTGACTTGAGATATTTTTGTCATGTCCTCTACAAATAGCCAAAAACATGTGTCACAAAAATAATATTCTATTTAGAGAAAACGACATATTCCCACTAGAGGTTTAGCGAAATCTCAAGTTGATATCTCTTGTTGCATTTATTCCAGATTCCCTTAAAGTAACCATTATTTTCTTTATTTTAACAAATTCCCAACTTTTCACTATAGCACGGCGCACGTTAACATGCTAAAGTGCGTCGTCGCTTTCTTTGGCAGAAGATAGGCTCATGTTAACAAAAAGCAGCCCATGTCAATAGCGTCCAAAGTGGCAGTTTTTGGCTTTTTTCAACCGATTCTGAAGTCCAAAATCACTTCCTAGACCACCGTTGGACACCCCACAACCTCCTCTACAAAATTCATACCTTCTCTTGCCGACTTCACTCACCGTTTATGGTCATCTTTAACAGTTACTAATGGTGTCAGTTTAGGGTGAAAATCTAGAATAAATGCAACCAAAAGTATCAATTTGGGATTTCGCTAAACCTCAGATAAAAATATATCGTTTACTCTTCTCTATATTTCATTATTTTTAAAAATATATTATTTAATTTTTGTGACACATATCACAAGCGGTGCTAGCCTAATTTGGTTATTAAGCCTAATTTGAGTTACCTTTCTCATTCCCTGGAATATTTCTCATTGTTCTTAAGATGTGACTTGAGATAATTCTTTCTAGATATGTGTTAGATATATAAACTCATAAAATCATTTTCCTAAAACCAGTCACAAGATATATATATTAGTATGTATGAGTTATTAGTAAGGAATTTATTGGTAAATATATATTTTTTTTTATGAGACATCCTGAATAACTTTGAAAATTGTTATTCAGAATATGAGTTTTGTTTTGAAAATTATTATATATAATTTTTTAACTGAATTAGTTATGCTATTAATCGTATATTTATTAAGTTAATTAGGTCATTTGAAAATCTATTAGTTTTAGAAAATAATTTGAGCAGACATTACAGGTTTGTTTTCAAGAGTATTGAACTCTGGTGCTGAATCAGACCTGTATACTACATTTAATTTGGTTCAAAGAAGATGAAATCTACTTCCAGTGAGAGCCTTTGTTAGAATATCAGCAACTTGATATTCAGTGGAGATATATTGCACGCACAACTTCTTTTCAGTGGCCAGCTCCCTTACATAGTGCACATCAATTTTGATATGCTTTGTTCGGGCATGAAAAACAGGATTGGTAGACAAGGCTCCTACACTCATATTGTCACACCAGAGTACAAGAGTTTTATGAACTTTAATGTCAATTTCTTTAAACAAGTGCTGGATCCAAGCAAGTTCAATAGCTACTTGGCTGAGTGATCTGTACTCTACTTCGGTGGAAGACAAAGACACTACCTTTTGTTTTCTAGAACTCCACTGCACCAAATTACCTCCAAGATAGATACCATATCCACTAGTAGACTATCTATCATTCACATCTCCAGCCCAGTCTGCATTCGCATAACCTTCTAATTGAAAATCAATGTTGCTCTTAAATAGTAACCCAAGTTGGAGACTGCCTTTAATGTATCGAAGCACCCTTTTGTAGGCAGTCCAATGAGCCACAGTTGGTGACTGAAGAAACTGACTTAATCGATTTACAGAATAGGCCAAATCTAGTCTAGAGTGAGTGAGATATTGCAAGCCTCCAACTATGCTTCTAGATAGTGTTGGTTGATAAAAAAACTCACTATCTTCTTTCCCTAACTTCACACTCATTGCCATTGGTGTTGTACATGGTTTACAGCCATGCATTCTAGCCTTGATCAACAACTCTTAGGCATACTTCAATTGAGTGAGTAGTAAAGTAGAATCAGTGCGGTGTATTTCAAAACTGAGGAAATAGTTGAAGGCTCCTAGTTGTTTTAGTGCAAACTGTTGATGAAGATCTTCAATCATTTGAGAAATTAAAGAAGAATCAGATCCTGTAATTATTATATCATCAACATAATCTAGTAGATATATCACTTGAGCATCTCTCTTCATAAAGAACAAACTTGTATCAAAGACTGAATTTGTAAATCCCCATGAGAAAAGGGCACCTTTTAGCTTATTAAACTAAGCTATAGGAGCTTGTTTCAAACCATATACGGCTTTATGAAGTTGACAAACATGCTTGGGATATGTAGAATCAACAAATCCTTCAGGTTGCATCATGAACACGATCTCGCTTAAGTCACCATTTAGGAAAGCATTATTTATATCGATTTGTTGGATATCCCACTTACAATGAACAGCAAGGGAGAGCATAATTCGAATTGTAGCAGGTTTGATAACTGGGGAAAAGGTATCAAAATAGTCAAGACCTGGTGTTTGTTGGAATCCTTTCTCCACCAGCCTTGCTTTGTATTTTTGCAGGGTGCCATCAGATTTTAACTTGGTTCTAAAAACCCATTTACATCCTACCAAGTTCATTCCTGATGTGTAAGGAACTAATTTCCAGGTATTGTTTCTTTGAAGTGCTTGAAACTCTTCCTGCATTGCTGTTTTCCATTCTGGAACATTTAAACCTTCTGTGGCAGATTTAGGCTCAACCCAAAATGTGACAGGTAGACAACAAGGCTTGCTTTGGAGGAGATACAGGTAGGTGGCTTTTAGATCTAGTAATATAGGATGATGATTGGTAGCTAGTAAGGTAGAAGGTTTAGTGATAGGGAGAATTACTTCAAGCTGAATTCCAGTAAAACTAGTACATGCTTTGTCATGATTAAAGGTGGGATGAGATGCATCATAAATATCATTTAAGTCAGACTGCAGGATGTTATATTCTAAACTATCTGTTGTTGGATGTGTCTGCTATTGAAAGTTATGAAGAGCAAGTTTTGAGTGTCTCAAGGCAGATTCCTGTATTGTAGGAGAATTTATTTCATGTGATGGAGATGAGTTTGTGTTGTTTGAGGATGAGTTGATGACATTTTGAGGATGGCAAGTTCTAGGCTTGGGTACTGAAATGACTCTAGCAGATGGGATAAAATCAACAACATGGGAGAGGTTCTAAAGGGCTGAACCACGAATAACATCAATCAAGCCAGCACTACCATTATCCTTAATCAGAGAGCATCTAAAACCATCTTTAAATAGGAATTCACCTTCATTAAACCGAGCTTGCTTAACAACATAAAAAACTTGCCCTGATGAGGATAAACATTTATACCCCTTGTGAATTAAGCTATAGCCAAGGAAAACACATCTTTTAGTGTGATAGGAGAGTTTATGCTTATAATATGGCCTAATATAGGGGTAGCAACAACATCCAAAGACCCTGAATTCATCATAGATAGGCTCTTATTCAAAGAGTTTTTGAAAGGGTGACATTTGTTCAATAGATGCAAAGGGTAATCTATTGATAAGATAAGTTGCAATAATGAAAGCTTGCCACCAAAAATACAATGGCATTGAAGCATGAGCCAAAAGTGCTAACCTAAATTCTGTTATAACTCTATGTTTTCTTTCCACTCTTCCATTTTGTTGGTAGAGATAAGGACAAGGGTAACTAAATGCAATTCCATGTGCTTGTAGGTAATTAGAGAAAGGCCTAAACTCTCCTCCCCAATCACTTTGTAGGCATTTTAATTTTGCATTCAATTGTCTCTCAACAAAAGAGTGAAAATGGGAAAAGGTAGTAAAAGCTTCAGACTTCAACTTTAATGGATAAATCCAAACAAACCTGCTAAAAATCATCCACAAACAACATATAATATGTGTATCCATCAGTCAAACATATTGGTGCAGGCCCTCACAAGTTTGAATAAACTATCTCAAGGGGACTTTTGGTCATAGAACTAGACAAGGGAAAAGAAGCTTGCTACATTTTTTCCAAATTGACATGCTTCACATAAGCACAACATATTTCCAAAGTTCCCACAAACATTCATTTTATTCATTACAGATTTCAAAGTCTTCTCTTCTGGATGCCCCAATCGAGCATGCCATAATTTGGTCCTACCATTTCTAACATCAAAATTATTACAACTAGTGCAGCTACTTTCACTACTTGTGGTTGCTGAAACAGTAGGAGCTTCAATGACTTTATTATCTAAAGTGGAAGCAAGATCATCAGGGCTAGCATTGGATGCTTGAGATAGAAAGACAGAGGTAGCTTGTTCATCATTGAGGGAGATAGCAGTTGGAAAAGATAGTTGCAGCTGATACAAACCATCCTTCAAGAGTCCTTGAATAAGTACCCTTTTGGTGGCCTTATTGTAATAACTTCTTTCTATTAGTATTCTTAGAAAATAGACTATAATAGACATACATACTTATTAGAATGAAAACTATATGGGCCCAAATTTTTCTTTACTAAACATATAATTCTTTACATATACAAATTTTTACAATGGTGGACAGTGGTGCCATTCTTCTCCGCTTCTCGACGTCTATCCGATTGCTTCTCATCTATTTCCTACAAAAACATTGAAAAACAACAGGGTGAGCACAAAATGCTCAGTAAGTAAATCCTCTACTCCTTTATCCCCGCAACTTATTCCTTGGTTCTTTCCTTACTCTATTCTTTCTCTTGTTCAAATTCTCTTTGTTCTTTGTCTTTTCTTTCACTGTTTCTAATTCTCACTATTATTTTCTTTCTTTCTAATTCTTTCTGTTCTTTCTTTCTAATTCTCTCTTTCTTTCAATTCTTTCTTTCTCATTCTTACTAGCCATGATAGAAATCATGGTAACATGCATGAATGGAATACACATGCGATAATGCATAAAAAAAATGTATTTTCTTTCTTTCTTTTCTAATTCTAATTCTTATTCTGTTTCTTTTCTTTCTTCTTTTCTTGCTTGCTCAAGCTCTTCTTTTCCTTTCTTTCTTTTCTTGTTGGCTTAAGCTTTCTCATTCTTTCTTATTCCTATTCCTATTCTTATTCTTATTCTTATTCTTGTTCTTACTCTTTCTTTTCTTTGCCGATCGGACTCGGTTGATGCATGGATTCGGAACCCTAGTCGTGTGAGTGAGTATAGTCCTCATCTACATGCGCTGTTGCGGACTGTACAAATTCTTTCTTTCTTCTTAGGTCACTCAATTAAGGCGGTGTGCATGTAGGAATTCTTCTTGGTACAACCCTTATCCACATACACTCTTATGGGTTGTACAAATTCTTCTTCTTCTTCTTATGCCGCTCACTTAAGGCAGCATGTATATGGGAAATTGTTCTTATCACCCACGGGTTCCCCATCGCAACAACCTATTCTTTTCTCTTCTTTAGCACTTTTCTTTGTTTAATTCTTTAGTGCTTTTCTTTCTTTCTCTTTGTTCTTATAGATTCTTTATTCTTTCTTTAAGTTCTCATGCATATGCAAGTATATGCATATGGATGACTCATGCTTATGCTTCTTGCTTAAGTACAAGTATGTTATGCAAAGATGCAATGTTGCACATAATTAAGGTTCTCTACTCATGCACATGCTTCTCTTAGACATTTCATCAAACACTAAGCATGCATACTTAAATGCTAATTTAACTATAGTTCTACTTCTTTCTTAAACCATCCATTATGGGAGTAAAACTCCTCAAATCATCACAAATCCTAGCCACGAAATGCACTTCAAATATTCTACTCTAATTCTCTTTAAATGCAACCAACTTTCACATGGTCACCACAACATCAACTCTACTTCTCATGGCTCAATTCTACTTATCAAAAGCCATCTACTCATCAACATCAACATTCTCAACAATCAATTTCAAGCTCATAAGATAAACATGCATATAAAATCATTTGGTTGCTTAAATCTTAACTTAGCCTAGAGTTACTGTTAGAGTAGATGCCCTAGAGCCAATCAATTATTGTAGAATTGACTATTTGTAATAATATTCATTAATCAATAAAAGACATTTTATTCTATATCGTGTAAGTCATTATTATTGTAATATGTATTGATATATGTCCTTAGAATGGTAGAACCGTGACGAGGGTATTAAGTGTTTCAAATCTTGATAGTGAGAACCCTATGAGCACATATGGTAGCCATTCTAGAAACGTCTGTAGCCCCAGTATTATTTTGAAGTAAGGGCACAGATAATATGGTAAGGCTATTATAGTGTTGAACAACCCTGTCGAAAGGCAGTGACTGATCTCACTTGTCAAGGTTGTTTAGTGACAACCTGGTGCAACACATGGGTGCTTGTTGTAGGCGATTACACTGCAACAAGTTCACTGAACTGACTCACCAGAGGATTCCATATGGATGGTAACCCCAGTGTCTATGGAACAAATCCTCTAACGAATGGTAATGCATGTGATCCTTAGACTTGAGATCACCAGAGCGCCTTGTGCACTGATTTGTGTAGTTTGACACTAGCCTAACGCAGTTCTTTTCAGAGCTATCAATACGGTGGTGATTGGCTGCATCAAGGAGTGTATCAAGACTATGGTGGATTGACAGAGGATTCATCACTCCCGAGTACGGAAGAAGTTATCTCATGGCGCAATTCAGTATATGGCAATGATATTAAAACTATGGCCATTGTGGGATTGAGTTGTTGCTCTATCCAGTTTATAATACGAGACATTGGTCCAGAAACTAAATACATAATATCGAGAGTAACCGAAGGTTGACACTATTTCTATGCCTTCGTCTCGTCGAGATAACAGATGATGAAAGGATCGAATTGCACGGTAACCATATTGTTGACAGGTAGCTACTTTGCTGAATCTGAATCTATCGGGTGGCCATGATGCCTTGCTAAGGGCCAATCTTGGTCTGTGTATTAGTGAGACGATTAATTGGTGTTAATCGCGATACTATACACTGCCGGTATGATAAGGAGCCTATGGGTCACACACATAGAAGATAATTTAAGAGCCAAGAAGAAAGAAGGGCATTTTCATCTTTTTAGGCGAAAGGGTATTTTGGTAATTTTACAGTGCAATTAAATTTGCTGGGGTCGTAGCCTTTATTTAATTTGTTAGAAAAATTAAATAAGTGAAATTACGTTTAAATATGTGTTCGCACATATTTAATTAAATCATCATTATTGTTAAATGTTAATTAAATATTAATTGATTTTAATTGAGATAATGATGAAATAAATAAAATATCTAAATGGGAGTGTTTGGTAACATGGGGTGTTTGGGTTGGAGCCCAAGCCTATTCCATATGGGAATAGGGCAACTTAGTTTGCCTATAAAAGAAAAGTGTATATGTGTAATTGAGAGAGAATTTTCAATTGAAAAAAAAAAAAACACATAGCAGCCTACACACACTCTCCCATGCCACTTTCACTGTTTGATTGAAAAATCAAATATTTCTCTTTTTTTCTTCTTGATTTCTTAATGCCAAGGAGGATCTAGCAAATCCCTCATTGGTTCCTTATGATTGTCTTCGTGTGGACGTCGTGGGTTCGATCCTACACTTGGATCAGTAGCAAACACGTTCAGAGACAATATTGGAAGAGCCTCCAACGTGGGTATGAATCTAAACTTTTGATTAACCTTTTTTGTGCAGATTTTACTTTAATATAAATTGTAAAATTATACCCTCGATCTTGGCTCATGTAAACGATCCTTGTATTATATTTTTGTTTCCGCTGCGTATATGGGAACGTTTACTAACAGTTACTTACCTATGGCTTGGGTAGTTCCACAAACTCTTTATCTTTGTTGGACTAGTTCTTGCTCTCAAACCCTAAGCATAAATTTCATAAGAATTCCATACTAACATAAATTAATCTCATATCTAGAGTAAGAATCCTTACCTATTGATGCTTAGGATCAAATCCTTATAAAAATCTAACCAAAAGCCCTCAAATCAACCTTGGAAAATTGGTGGAAAGATGAGAGAATTGGGGGGTAGAGGTGGCGTGTGGGACAAAGCAAATGAGAGGGTTTGTGTGCTTGAACCCTTAATATCTCATGTAACTAAGCATTCTTTCCCATTTTGCCCTTACACTTTCTTGAAAATTCCATCCTTGTCCTTTAATTCTTTATAAATTCACCCAATTCCAAAATATTCTCCATGAAATTTCTTACATTTTACTCCCCACTTTTCCTGCTAATTAGGGGTAGAATGGTACTTCACCCCTAGGAAAAATTCTCTAGAAACTTCACAAGAAAAATCAGCCGACTCTTCGCCTTGGCAAAGATTTTTCTTCGCCTCGACGAAAAATTACAAAACCTACGTCGCCGCAGTGAAGCTTTTTCTTCACCCCGATGAAGTCTGTAGTTCACACTTTTGTCAAGACTTCACCAAATTCAGGGCATCCAATCCACAATATCCACAAACCAAATTAACCAAGGCTAAACAACAACATTTAAAGATAATTTAACAATAGTAAGCCTTGTACCTCAAAGTCGGCGTTACACTTATCCTTTATGACACAATGATCAGAATAAAAATCCACAACAACATCATGAACTCTAGTTATTTGTGAGATACTTAATAGATTTTTAGCTATATGCGTCACACACAACATCTTCTTAAGGTGAAGTAATTCAGGACAAAACGTGGAAGCTAGAAAAGACTCGCCTATATGAGTAACAGGAACAATTTGGCCATTGCCTACTTGGACTTGTGATCCACCTTGACAGTTGTCTTTCACCACTAGGTTGGTTAGTTTATTAGTCATGTGATTGGTTGCTCTAGAATCGACATACCATGTTTGATCAGCAAGCACTTGTGGTGTGGCTACTGGTATGTTGTTTTGAAGAGCTGAATGATTATTATTTTGAATGGTTTTAGCAACATTGCTACCAGAAGCTTCTGGTTGAAACATGGTAGTTTGGTGATAAAGCCCAAATAACACGGACTGTTGAGGTTGTTAGTAATATGCAGGTGACTGAGAAATGTTTGCTCCACCATGACCAGGACAATCGTGACTGAAGGATAAAGGTGCACAACCTTGCATAGATTGAATGAGAAGCATTTTTGCTGCCAATAAAGCTTGGAGTGATTCATTGGACTGATTTTGAAACTGTCCTTGTGATGAACCAAAATTAATAAAACCTGGATTTTGATTAATAAAATTCCCTTGATTTTGATTAGTGAAGCCCTGAAAGTTATGATCAAAGCGGTGGTAACACTGAATTACAGAGTGTCCCCCTTTTCCATAAACTTGACATATGAGTCTTGGTCGAAAATGTCCCCTTCATCTGCCTCTATTTTTCATCATGAAAGGATTGTGCACAAAATTACCAGAGGAGGTCTACTGATTAACAAAGTCACCATTTTGTACAAACTGAGGTTGAAAATGAGTATTAAGATCAGGCTTGAAGCTTTCTTAAGGCACATTGTTGCTACTATATTGAGGATTTCCAAGGATTGAGTGAGAGATCATAGGTTGGTATTCTAAAGATATACTAGCTAGATTTTGACCATTAAAAAGGGCGACTAACTTGTTTTGAACCGAAACAGGGGAGTCAATAGAGCTTTGTTTAGCTACTAATAGTGTAGAAGCAAGCTGATCATGAAGATTTGTGAAAGAATTGCTCTGCCTCTCTAACCTAATCTCATGTTTATGAAGCAAGATTGTGCTTCTTGGAGGGTTGTCTGACTACTGGTTACAACTAAGTTTGCTACTATGGTATCATATTTAGGTCCTAACCCATCCAATATGTAGAGTAACAACTCTTCATCACTTAGATTCACACCACTAGCTATCAATTCGTCCCCTAACTCTTTCATTTTTAGAACATAATCACTAATACTTAGGGCATCTTTTTTAGTGTTCTACAACATGTTTCTCAAGTGAAGGGTTCTAGCTTTAGATACACCTTGAAAATGTAGTTCTAGTAAATTCCAGATTTCATACGAAGTATTGCATTTGGTGACATGCCGAAACGTAGACTCAAAAATGGTGGATAGAAGCCAACTTACCAAAAATTGGTCGACTTTCTTCTAGTTGAAATAGCTGGGATTTGGTTTCTTGACTATCATTTCTGAGCTCTCATCTTCCTCGAATCTGAACATTAGAGGACAGGCCTTCTCTCCAGTGATAAATCCTTCCAATCCATGCGAGATTAAAGTTGGTAGGATTTGTGATCGCCAAAACATGTAGTTTTTCTCCAGTAGTTTGATAGAAATGGATGGTAATGTGGGTGGAATATTGGAATTTGTGAAGAATGAGAATTCGGCATCCATATCGTCTAATTTTGAGGCTAATTTAGCTGAAATATTATCAACAATCACCATTGACGCTGGTCTAATGGCTTTGATACCATGAAGGTTTTTAGGATCAAGAAAAAGAAAGAAGAAAATGGATGACTCTAGAAGATAAAGAATCAATTCTCTTTTACTGATTTTTCTAACTGAATAACAGAAAAAGTGGCTGTTATATACTCAGCTAGATAGTAGAAAACGTAGCGTTTCATGCTACTCTAAAATGCAGTGTTTCAATGTTTTAGTACAAATTAAGCTATTTTTAAAATTTTGTAGATACACCCTTATATTTGACTTAACATTTACAAACTAAAGAACCCCAAGGACTTTACTCTGTTCAACATCTTCCCTTGAACTAAACCTCTTTGGCAATCTTCTCTACAACATTCTTCTTAATCATGTTCAATCATCAGCTGGTGTTGATTCGTAATTTTTCACAAATCAGCAGCAGCATGGAGGAAATCTGTACAGACCATATCACAGTCACAGCTCTACCCCTTTGAACTTCAATTTAGGTTCTGGTATTACAAGTGGTAAAACTAATCCTTCAGGAGGTTTCAGTGTACCAAGTCAGCAACTGTCATGTCGCAATCAGGCACATTTTGTTGCTACTTATCTACATAACAGTGGACAAGCATCATCTGTTCCTGCCGATAACTCTCTTTCATAGTAGATTCAACATATTACCCTTGCTACATCTCTCACACCCACTGATCCACTGTGGTACATGGATTCAGGGGGAACTGACCATGTCACTTCAGACCTAAATAATCTTCATCTCAACAAGAATTATGATGGGGTAGATCAACTTCAAGTAGGTAGTGGTGAGTTTCTCTCAATCTTTCGCTCTGGTCATACTTCCCTTTCTAGTAGTTTACAAACTAAATGCTTGCATCTTAAAAATATTATCTGTGTACCAAAGATCACTAAAAACGTTCTTAGCATCTCTAAATTTACAAAAGATAATAATGTGATTGCGGAATTTGATGCTAACTATTGCGTTGTCAAGGACAAGTCCACAAGAGCTCTTTTACTTCAAGAGGGTCTTAAAGGAGCACTGTATCAGCTTAACATATCCTCTGTGAAGCCTCCACCAACTTGTTCTACCTCCCATCACAACCTAGCAGCGCATACTGCTACTTCTACACCCTTGTACATGTTTGAACAATTTCCTCTAAATCTGTCTAGTCCATCAGGTCTTGTTACTAATAAAGCACAATTGCATGTAGTTAATAATGGTCACTCATTGCTTAACACTAGTGTTGATTCTAGTTCTATGCAATGCACTACTAATACAGCTAATCTTAGCTCTATTAATAAGTGTAATTCTTGTATTGTAAGTAATAAATTTTTTTGTCTTTCTACGACCAATACTTGTAATGTTGCTTCAAGTAATGATTGTAATGCTGATTCTAATGCTTGTTCTTCTTTAAACATTGACTGTGGTTATACTGTCGATGCACATCAGAAAAACTACTTAACCTGGAACAAACGATTGGGACATCCCCATTCAGCCACTCAAAATAGAATCTTGGCTGCCATACACAAAAACTACTCTCCCTTGAATAACATCTCTGATAGTACTCCTCTTTCTATTTGTGAAGCTTGCCAGTTACGTAAACTCCATAGAAATAGCTTTCCTTTGTCCCAATCTCAAACCAAGGCTCCACTTGAGATAATACACAGTGCTATGTGGGATCTTGCCTCATTTCCTTCAACTAAAGGATTTGGATATTATGTGCACTTCTTAGACGACTTTAGTAGGTTCACTTGGTTGTTTCCTCTAAAAACCAAAGCTAAAGTTAGGTCCATTTTTATAAAATTTTACCATCTTGCTGAGAGGAAATTTGAATCAAGTTAAAATGCTTACATTCGGATCAAGGAGGAGAATATAAAACTCTTCTTCCATACTTAAGTGATCAAGGCATCAAGTTAGATATTCTTGTTCCCATGTCCACCAAAAAAACGGTAGAAGTGAGAGGAAACATAGACACATTGTGGAGACTAGTCTTACTCTCTTAGCCCATGCATCTATGCCCTTACATTATTGGTGGCTTGCATTTGAGACAACAGTCTTCCTCATAGATGTCTAAAACCTGATAGAAAAATTGTCATTACACCTAATGTTCAATTTGATGAGTGTAGTTTCCTTTTTGCTGATGGTAGCTTTGATACATCATCTAATTCCTCACTCAATCAAACTACACACTCACATTTGCAATCACATTGTCAATCTTTTCCTTTTATCTCTCTTGAACAACCTCCTTTAACTATTGATATTGGTCCCTCTAAAGTAAATTGCTCCTTTAAAAGTGGTCATCTAAATGCTACAACGACTGGTCTTAATTCTAGATCATCAACTTTACGTACTCAAACTTTGCACACCTCACAAACTGACCCATGTTTACCCCTACTAAACCAATTATAACTTCTCAAACTTCACCTCTCGTACCAAATATCACCCCCCTACCAAATATCACCCTAACTCTCAACATTACAGCTATCCCATGTAGTTCTCAACAGCCCTTAAGTTCTTTACCACATACCAACACTTCTCCCCCAGCCATGTCCCTTGAAGTTGATCTTACCTCACATAGTTCATCACATTTTCCATCCTCTACCAATCCTATTACAACCTCCTCACAATTTCCAGCCTTGAATCTTGAAGTGGATCTTACCTCCTTACAATTTCCTGAAGATGGCAGGGTATTGAAGTCTGAAGTTACCAATGTTCACCCTATGGTATCAAGGGCCACAGCAGCTCACGACCTTCTCTATTTTCAGAATCTACATACTACCCTCCTTATCTCTGGAAGTGATGCAGTTGAACCTGAACCAACCTCCTTTGGTGACGCTCTCACTAGTGCCAATTGGAAGGCAGCCATGCAAAGACAATTGGATGCTTTTGTTAAGAACCAAACATGGACCTTGGTTGCATCCCCTCCTGACATGAATGTAGTTAGGAACAAGTGGGTTTTTCATACAAAATTTAATGTAGATGGTTCATTACAGAAGTATAAGGCTAGACTTGTTGCCAAGGGTTTTCAACAAACCCCTTGCCTTGATTACTTTGAGACGTTTAGTCCCGTCATCAAGCCTTCAACTATAAGGATAATTCTTACTCTAGTCGTGATACATAATTGGGATATTCAGCAAATAGACGTTAATAATGCTTTTCTCAATAGTGTCCTCACTAAAACAGTGTACATGAAACAACCACCTAGCTTTGAAGATCCTTCACAACCTACTACTGTATGTAAATTGAATAAAGATCTATATAGCCTGAAACAAGCTCCAAGAGCTTGGTTTGACAAACTCAAGGTTGCACTTCAACTTAAAGGCTTTACCAATTAGTTTTAGATTCTAGTCTGTTCACTCTCAAGCAACCTTCTAGTTTGATTTATGTTCTAGTCTATGTGGACAACATTTTAATTACTAGATCAGATACTAATTTTATTACTCAGCTAATGGCTGATTTGAATGCTCAGTTTACATTGAAAACTCTTGGTTCACTCAAATGTTTCTTGGGTTTAGAAGCTACAAGGATTGCCATTGGAATTCACCTCAAGCAAGCCAAATATGCATCATATCTTTTAGTTAAAACAAGAATGTTGGAAGCAAATGCTTGTGCCACTCCTATGGCTATCGGTACAAAGTTATATTCTACTAACAGTGAGCTATTTTCTAATCCAAGTCTTTATAGGAGCACTATAGGTGCATTGCAATATCTGACTCTCACTAGGCTTGATATCAGTTTCATTGTCAATCAGCTAAGTCGGTTTCTCTAAGCTCCAACAGAGCTCCAATGGCAAGCTTGTAAAAGGGTGCTTAGATACATAAAGGGTACCATTCACTACGGTTCAAAATTCAAACTAGGATGCTCTTTAAATGTAGAATGTTACTCAGATGCTAATTGGGGAAGCAGTCTAGAAGATAGGCAGTCCACTAGTGGCTACTGTGTCTATTAAGGACCAAACTTAATTTATGCTTATTATATTAGAGATCAAGTTCTAGCTAAAAAGGTAGTAATTCAATATGTTCCATCCAAGCTTTAAATAGCCAATCTTCTCACAAAAGCTCTTTCATCTGCTCAATTTAATGAATTAAGATAGAAGCTGAATATTGCTAGTCTTGACCAGTGAAGTGCTGATTGTGTGAGATAAAGCAGAAGCTGAATATTGTTAGTCTTGACAAATAAGGTGTTGCTGCGTGAGATGAAGTTCTCCAACCAAGTTGTCATTGTTCTGCTCTGTTCTTTCTACACTGAGTATTGTGCATATTTTATTCTTGACCAAGTTGCAATTGCTCTGGTTTTTAGCTATTGTCTCTGCAATGCTACACAACATCAAATCTACTCCTTTTTTTTCTTTTTTTCTTTTTATGCTAAGTGTGTGCAGGTTCTTTACATAAGAAGTTTGCTGTTAGGATTTTTTTTTTTTTTTTGGTCAAATTTTTCTCATGGATTTCTTTTTAAGAAGAAGCATACTAAACACAAAAGAGCTCTCTCTTCAATTCCAAGGGGTTCAGTCTGAGGGAGCATGTTGTGTTGAAAAATGATTTGGTGCTCCTAGATTACAAGGAGTTCAATTTGATGGAGCATGTTGTGTTAAAAAATGGTTTGGTGCTCCTAAATTACCAGGGGTTTAGTTTGAGGGAGCATGTTGTGTTGAAAAATGATTTGGAGTTCCTCGATTATAGGAAGTTTAGTTTGAGGGAGAATGTTGTGTTGAAAACACTTGGCCAAAAAAACTCTACAGCTCAGTTTGATGAAGAATGTTGACTATAAAAGTCAAGCAAGAGAAGTCAAGCAAGAGAAGTCTTAAAGATGCTTACTGCCGGGTTCAGTTAGTCGCAAATGAAAGAAGGCTTGTACTCTACTGCTTCAGTGTCATTAAAAGAACTTTACAAAATGTTATCGTTTAGCTAGTCTTTGTCTTGTGAAACAATAAGCAAAAGCTATTGTTCATTATCTCTGTATAAAACAAAATGCTTGTACTCATTCTGCATTTAGTTAGTCTATCAAAACAGATTCAGTTTTACAATCATAACTACTCTAGATTTTTCTCCCAATTTTGTTTCAACAGCTTCTTTTTTCACAACAACATACACAAAAATTTGCGATTTGTATTCGTTTATACACAATTTTTCTACCAAATATACAATTTATTGGATACATGAGATTCTTTTACAGTGCAACATGATGGAAAAAGTAATTAATTTCCCTTTTCATTCTTTCATTATTTTTCTAGAAATTTTTGACAATTTCAAGGATGAGAAAGGAAACTTCAGGCCATGCCTCAAAGACGATTGCAGAGGAACCTTCTCTATGTATGAAGCTGCATTTCTTTTGAAAGGAGAGAATGCTATCTTTGATGATGTTAGAAAATTTACAACCTCCTACCTCAAGGAATATGTGAAAGAAAAAAAGATCAATATCTTTCCACTCTAGTAAGCCATGAATTGGAGCTTCCCCGGTATTGGAGGATGACAAGATTGGAGGCAAGGTGGTTGATAATCTTAGGATTATATTGTTTTCTGTATGCTTTTTGTGGGATTTCGGATACTTCTTATTAAGTTTTGTACCGGAATTACTACTTAAATTTGAATATTTTACGTTTCAAGCCAAAACATGCAATTGGAGCAAAATCGAGCGAAAATGAGTTTTTGGACCCGGAATAAAGCGAAATTCAAGAATCGGGAGAATTCTAATGCTAATTGGAAGCACTGTGAAGTTTGTTCCTTTTGAGGATCATGAAGATCAAAGACTCAAGCAAAGAAGCAAGCAAAGGGTAGTTCCATAATTTCAGCAAAGTTTAGCAAGAGTTCGCCACAGCAAGGTTCTTTCTTTGCCATGGCAAGCTAACCTCTGGTCGGATGGTTCAGCAAAATTCAAATTGATGTCGCGGTGAGATTCTTTTTCGCCGCGGCGAAAACTGCAAAAATCTGTTTTTGTAAAACGTTGTGTTTTACTTGTATTGTATTAGTTCCTAGGGTTTTTGGCTGACTTTTTAAAAGAGACCTAGTTCATTTTTGAGAGGGGGTCGACATTTTTAGATAAGGGGAAGAGAAGAAGGAGATTTGAAGAATTTGAGTCTTCAAAATAGGGAAGAATTCATTCCTCTTTCAGTTTCTAATATGTTGAACTCCACATTTACAGTTTATGGGATGTTTTTCTTTATTTTGAGCATAAACTAACTCACTTTTGGGTTAGGGTTTTGATGTAACTTGGATTATAATGGTTTAGTCTATAAATTTGTGTTGGTTTTTAGTTTTATTGCTTGGATTATGTGTTTATTCTTGTTCTCAATGCAATTGGAAGTTGGTTTCTTTTGATTCAATTGAATGTTGAGTATGATGAGACTGAGAAGTGATTCATGTGTTAGCTTCTTAGAGTAAACACTGTAGATTAAGCAAACGCTAGAGATAGGTTTATCAATCTATGAAATCTTTATAGGATTCCATTTAGCTTGATAGACTTTGAACTATTAAACTTCAATTTTTGGGTTTGGAAGATTAATAGGAATAGGTGGGGTGGTAGAACCTGAGAAGGAGTACCAAACAACTTAAGGAATTCGATTTTCAACCAAGGAATTAGAACTTGGGTAATAGATTCTATGATTTGGGTTATCATATCTAGGTGAAATCAACACCCTAGCATTTTTTTAGCATTGTGTTAAGTTTTTTGGTTTTGCTTTAATTTTATTATCATACATTTTTATTTTGTTAATTTTATATTTAGTTTGTTAATTTTCCATCAATCCAATTTATTGTTGCTTCAATTAGGACTTAAACTAGAGAATTCAGTACTTAATAACACTATCTTCGTGGGACCGATACACTACTTGTCACTTTATTACTTTTTGCTACTATTGCATTTGCTACATATGCATGTTTGTGAAACCACTCATCAGTGGTTCATAGATGTATATGAGACAAGACCTGACATGAACAATATCGCGCTTGAGCTTGCTAAACTTGATTTTAACATGGTGTAAGCAACGCACCAAGAGGATATGAAGTTTGCATCAAGGTAAGAGGCTAGCTATACCTAATTAAGAGTGGGTAAAATTGTTGATTTAATATCTAAACATGAAACTACAACATAAATTTAAATGCAATTAACATACTAAAAATCATTGGAACTTCTTATATATCTTGTACACATGATGATGTTCTTTTCATATAAAGGAAGTGGAAGAAGATGGATCTTGGAGATCAATTTAGTAGTATTGCACGGGATAGCTGGATGGTGAGTTTCTTTTAGGCTATGGAAAGATTTTTGGACCTCAATATGGATATTGTAGGAGTATCTCTATAGTGATCATTGCTTTGATTATGACTATGGATGATGTGTATGATGTTTATGGCATTGTAGATGAACTTGAACTCTTAACTAAAGCCATTGACAGGTTGGTGCCAGGCCCTGCAAGTTTTGACGGATACACATATTTATTTATTTCCGCACATAGTTATTCCCAACATGAAATTTTTATATATAATTTCTCTTATTATTTAGTGGAATTTCAATAAAATTGATCAACTTCCACACTATATGAAGATATTTTTTCTTGCTCTCGACAATTTCATCAATGAAATGGGTTTTGATGTTGTAAAAGAACACGCAGTTGACATCATTCCTTATCTAAAGAAATCGGTAATTAATCCAGTCTATTTATACAGAATATATTATTGTTGATATTTTTATCAAACTTATGTTAGTTGACAATGAATCGTTGAGCAAATATGTGCACACATCGTTCTTTTGTGCAAGCAATGTTGTCTGACACATTTTGCCAAGTGTCCTTTTTTTTTTTTTTTTTTTGTTGTCTTACCCATCAAGCTTATTTTGATTCATGATATTCTTGTGTGAGCTAACTTTTTAGATGTCACAATTTGCATATATGGTCCTTAAAAGGTTGTAAGGCTTTGTTTGTGGTCCCGCAAGAAAGAGAAAAGATATGTTTGTGGTCCAACAAAAAGTTAGAATTCTTTTTGTCCTCCACGCGCATAATTACCTATGTTAGGCTTATGCCTTTTGCTTTTTCATTTCATGTGTGTGCACAATGGATGTGTGCTTACACATTTATGTCAAAGATTCGCTTGTTGCAATTTTATTTTGCGATTTACTTTGTGCGTGCGCACAATTTTTAGCTGTGCTAACATCGAATGTTTGACTTACTTTTGTACAAGTTGCATTTTTATCCTCATCAGTTGAGATATTTTTTCCCATTTGTTGTGCTGTCATGAGGACCACCTACAGGTGCCCTAATATCCTCTTATGGTTTAGGGAAATAAGATTTTCCTCTTTTTGGTTGTGGTCCCAAAAGATACATAGAATCTTTTCCATATTGGACCAACATATGTCAACCTTTGTTTGCTGACTTGGCATAAATTGTTGAGCACGAAATTTGTCTATATCATCTTCATTGTTGCTCATTTGTAAAGCTAACCTTTGACATTTTATTTTTCTTGTGCTCTAAAATTTTCAGAGTATTTTGCTTAAAGGTTCACCATATGTTATTGTGCCAAACCTTTATCATATCTTATATTTGATTGAATGGCTGCTGGAACTTGGTTCCAGTGTTGATGGTGGAGTGTGGCTTTGGCATGTGAAGCTTGGGTGGAGCTCAAGTGTTCTTCAGGTGTGTTCCCGACGTGAAGAGGTCCTTGGAGCAACAAGACATTACAGATTTAGAAGGTGGTGTTTAGTGTAACTAAAACAGAGAGTTCTATTTGCTGTAACTAAAATCAACTTTGAACTATATCTTGCAGTGTTTATGTTTAATGGATTTGCTTCGATATGAACAAGGTCTCATGGATGTAGGCTAAGAGTGGTTTTAGCCGAACCATGTATATGGTGTGCTTTACTTTTATTGTTTATAGATGTTGATTCATCTTAACTTGATAACCATTAACCAACTTGGTAAAAACTTCGGTTGCACTTTAAAAATGGGTAATGTAAAGATGAATAGGGTTCACCAACTCTAACAAGTGGTATCAGAGCTTGTTCTGATAAGTTCTTTCAGTTAATCCTCACCCATTTTGTTTGCTTTCGTGTGCATCTGATTGGTTTTTTTTTTTGGTCAAAATCTGATCTGTTGACGTGTTCTATTTTTGGTTTGCAACTTGTTCATGTGTGCACATCATTTTGCTATACTCACATCTGTTTGAATGTTTACCGTCATGAGCTTCATTACTAAAGGAGGTATAACTCATAGACCACCCCCATTAGAAGGACCTAACTATTATATATGGAGACCTAGGATGCGTGTTTTTCTTAAGTCCATTGATGAAAGAGTTTGGTACACGGTTGTGAATGATTAGACAGCCCTAGTTATTGTTGAAAATGACGTGTCTAGACCAAAACCTATTGCTAATTAGACCACTGCTGAGTTAATTCTTGCAAATTATAACTCTAAAGCCATTTATGCTCTTTTAAATGTTGTTAATGTGAACCAAATGAGAATCATAGCTAATTGTGAGCTTGCCAAGGATGCATGGGATAAGCTTCAAGTAAAAAATGAAGGCACTACTACTATTAAACAAAATAAACTTAGAAGACTTGTGACTGACTTTGAAAATTTGGTTATGCATGAGGATGAGACTATCACTAACTTTTATGGTAGAATTTGCGATGTGTCTAATGAATGCTTTGCTTTGGGAAAGACTTATTCTAATGTTGAACTTTTCAGGGAAGTTCTTTGCTCTCTTCCCAAGAGATTCATGTCAAAAGGGACTACCAATGAAGAATGTCGTGATGTGGACACTATTGACATTGATGAACTCATCGGCTTTCTTCAAACCTTTGAGCTGAATATGAAACAATGGGACAGTCAAAAACCAAGCAAAGATTTGGCTCTTAAACATAAGGTAGATTTTGAACTTTCTAAAAAAGTGGATTCTAGTGGCTTTGAAGATGAAAACTGTGCTTTACTTACAAAATATTTTGTGAAATTTTTAAAGAAAAACATGAAAAAGCCTTTTGCAATGGTAGAAAACCTTTTGTGAAAAGGTTTTATGACCAGCAAACCCTTGGTACCTTTACAAAAAGATTTTTGAAAGATAAAGAAAAGAAAAATAAGGTTATCAAGTGCTTTGAATGTGAGGGGTTTGGGCATATACAATTTAAGTGTGCTAACACACTGAAAAAGGAGAAAGGTAAAGTCATGACTGCCACGTTAATTGAGAGTAAGGAAGATGACTTCAGTGATGATGAAAATGTTATTGGCTTTACCGTGAATCAAGATGATGATAAGAGTGAGTCTTCGAATGACACAATTGATATCTATGTTGAACAACAAGAAGCATATGATAAGATGTATGATCAATGGTTAAAAGCTGTGAAGAAGTTGCAATCTCTTGGAATTGAAAATGCAACCTTGTTGAAGCAAAAGAAAACCTTTTCCGAAAAGATTATTGTCTTGACTACTGAACTAATCGAGGCTAAGGCCATAATTGATAGATTGAATGCATGTTCTCTCAAGCTTGATGAAGTCCTTGGATAAGGAAAGTCTTTTAGAGATCGGTATGGTTTGGGTTTCAATCTTGGTACTAGCATATCGACTTTTAGTGCATGCACGTTTGTTAGAGCCACCAAAACTGTGAGACAAGCTATAAAGGTAACAAAATTCATTCCCATTTGTCACTTTTGTAACAAAAATGTCGCATCAGACCTAAATGCTTCAAGTTCATTGCAGATTTGAAAAGAATTCTTTAAAACCATAACTTCTTTTCCAATGTGAGTACTCATGCTAAAAATGGTTTTTCTTCCAAAAGAATTTGGAAACCCAAGGCTGATGTGAACTGCCTTCTGTCTTATACCTCTTTACTTGCATTTGAAAATGTTCTTTGGTATTTAGATAGTGGTTGTTCTAGACATATGATAGGAAATAAATCACTTTTGTCTAAACTTGAATGATTTAATAGTGGACATGTTACATATGGTGATGGTAAGAAAGGCAAGATTCTTGGTAAGGGATCAATTGTTCTTCCTAATTTTCCCGTCTTGAATGATGTTTTGATTGTTAAAGGTTTGAAAGCCAATTTGATTTGTATTAGTCAGATTTGTGAAAAAAACTTTGTGGTTCAGTTTTCCAAAAGCAAGTGTTAAATCTTGAATGATGAAGGTATCCCTTTACTAGAAGGAAAAAGATCTAATGACAATTCTTATTTGCTTTCTAACTGTGTGTCATATTTCAGCTCTAAGATTGATTGCACTAACTTGTGGCATGAGAAACATGGTCACATGAACTTCAAAGATTTGGTAAGGCTTTCAAAAAAGGAAGTTGTTAAAGGGCTACCAAAACTTGAACCTTCAAAAGTAATGTGTGTGGTCTATGTCAACAAGATAAACAAACCAAGATCTCTCATAAAGCTTTATCTAATCTCAATACCTCATGTGTGTTGGAATTGCTCCATATGGATCTAATGGGTCTAATGCAAACTGAGAGTTTGGGAGGTAAGAAATATGTGTTTGTTTGTGTAGATGACTTCTCTAGACATGCATGGGTTGACTTCTTGCATGAGAAATCTGATTCTTTCAATGCTTTTAAAAAATTTGGCTAAGAGATTGCTCTGTTGAGAAGAGTTTCATGGCTAAGAAGATTGTGAGAATTAGAAGTGACCAAGGTAAGGAATCTAAGAACACTAACTTCACTAATTTTTTTTGATTTGCAAGGCATTTTCCATGAATTTTTTGCGTCCAAAACACCTCAACCAAAGGGTGTGGTGGAGAGAAAAAATTGAGTGCTTCAAGAGATGGCTAGGGTGAAGCTTAATGTCAAAAAGCTTCCTACAAGTCTTGAGGCTGAAGCCATAAACACATCTTGTCACATTTCCAATAGTGTATCTCAGAAAAAGTACTCATCAAACTCCTTATGAGCTATGGAAAGATAAGAAATTTGATCTCTTTTACT
The DNA here is from genome assembly GCF_008641045.1 of Pistacia vera. Lineage (NCBI taxonomy): Eukaryota > Viridiplantae > Streptophyta > Magnoliopsida > Sapindales > Anacardiaceae > Pistacia > Pistacia vera. Next base: position 105,111 of record NW_022196206.1, read on the forward strand.
TTCATGTGTTTGGATGCAAATGCTTTATTTAAAATGATAGAAAGAATTTTGGTAAGTTTGATTCAAGGAGTGATGAAGGGGTTTTCCTTAGGTATTCTTTGAATGGTCGTGCTTTTAGGATTTATAACATATGTTCGAAAAGGTTTTAGAATCTATTAATATGGTGTTTAATGATGTAGAAGATTTTTCAGAATTCTCAAAAGAATGCGAAATTGGAGACATGTCTACTCCTCGTGTGCCCACAGAAGACGTTGTGAACACAACTTAACCACAAAAACCAATGTCTTCTTCGAGTGTGCCAACACCTCCTTCTGGTGCTATAGCAACTGGATCTGAACCTTGTCAAGAATCAACTTCGGATTCTTCTTTACGAAATGATGGGATTGAGCTTGTTGTTGATTTTTCTGAGGAGACTTCTCAGAGAAGAAACCCAAGAAGAAAAGATCCCCACACCTGGATTCAGAAAGCTCACCCTCTATTAACTGTAATTGGAGATCCAAACAAGGTAATGGTTACTAGAAGGAGAAGACAAAATGAGATTAACCATCTTTGTTATGTGTCTCTTGTAGAGCCGAACAATGCCAAGCAAGCCTTAAAAGATGAGAGCTAGATAAAAGCTATGCATGAAGAACTCGAACAATTTGAAAGGAATGATGTGTGGACTCTTGTGCTGAGACCTAAAGGAATCAACAAAATTGGTACCTAATGGATTTTTAAGAACAAAATTGATGAATTTGGTAATGTTGTAAGGAACAAAGCTAGGCTAGTAGCTTAAGGATATACTCAAGTGGAAGAGATCGACTTTGATGAAACTTTTTCCCCTGTTGCTCGACTTGAGTCAATCCATATGCTGATTGCTATTGCTTGTTGCCTCAAAATCAAATTGTTTCAAATGGACATAAAAAGTGCTTTCTTGAATGGGATGCTCTTCGAAGAAGTGTATGTATAGCAACCAGTTGGTTTCCAAGACCCACACAAGCCTAACCATGTGTTCAGATTGAAGAAGGCCATTTTTATGGGTTGAAGCAAACGCCTCGGGCCTAGTATGAGAGGTTGACTACCTTTCTCCTTGAGCACAATTATGAGAGAGATAATGCTGACAAAACTTTATTTATCAAGCATGTTAACGGCGAAATCCTGTGTGCACGATTTGCATTGATGATATTGTGTTTGGCTCTACTTCTCACTCACATGCACATGAATTTATTTGTTTGATGAAAAATGAATTTGAGATGAGTATGGAAGAAGATTTAAGTATGTGTCTTGCGCTCCAAATTAAACAATTGAAAAATGGCATGTTTGTTTTCCAATCTAAATATGCTAGAAACATATTGAAAGGTTTAGTTTTGAGAGTGCAAAGCATGCTAGAACCCCCATGAGTGCTACCCTTAAGCTGTCCAGAGATGAACATGGTAAAAAGGTAGACACTAAAATGTATCGAAGATGATAGGAAACCTTCTTTACTTGATGGCTAGCCGGCTTTATCTTTGTTTTAGTGTTGGCATTTGTGCTAGGTTTCAAGCTAACCCATCTGAGTTGCACTTGAATGTAGTGAAAAGGATCATGAAATACGTTTCAGGTACTTGTGAGTTTGGTCTATGGCATTCATTTGAGTTTAACAGTTGTTTGGTTGGGTATAGTGATGTTGATTGGGCATGTAGTCTAGATGATCGAAAGAGCACTTCTAATGGATGCTTCTATCTTGGAAACAATCTTGTCACATGGTACACCAAGAAGCAAAATGCCATGTCCCCATCTACTGCCAAGGCTGAGTATATTGCTATAGTGAGTTGTTGCACTCAAATTTTATGGTTAAAGAAAATGTTGTGTGATTATGGTATTGACCAAGATTGTGTAACAATATTTTGTGATAATACGAGTACCATTAACATCTCTAAGAACCCAGTCCAACATTCTAGGACTAAGCACATTGACATAAGATATCACTTCATTTGAGAGTTAGTCGAAGAGAACATCATTACACTTGCTCATGTGAACACAAAATCCCAATTGGCTGATCTTTTTACAAAAGCACTTGACTATGATTTGTTTGTTTTCTTGAGGAATTCCATTGGACTACTTCAACTTGAATAGCTGTCTTTGATTTTGTTGAATAAAGCATGAACATGTTTCCTTTGTTTTTGTTTGTCAAGACTATTTATCTGTGCTAGCACGTTGATATAAGGTTCTCTCTTGCTTATGTGCTAACTCTAGTAGGATGTGTCCACTATTGACTCTCTTTGTAGCATGACCTTGTCTCATCTTGAGTTGAAAGACCTACCTTGCTTGTAGTGTGATAATCGTTTTTGAGTAATTTTCTGAAATATAGAGACCCCTATGCTTTGGAAAATCTAACATTAAGAGGACTATCTCCTTGCAAGTGTGAAAGCTACACTTGGTTATGTTTTGACAGTTATTTACCCTTTGTTTCAAAAAATATAGAAAATGAAAAAGACAAACCAAATGTCTTGAAATGATGAAAAAGAAAAATGTAAATCTTATAGGGCATGAGGGAAGCAAGAGTTTTCTTTGCAAAATATTACTTAACCAATGCGTCATTTTACCTCCCTTGAGGATACTATCACACACTTAGATAAGCTCTTATGATTGTTCTTGTCTTGTATGTGATTAAGGAAGTGTTGTCTAGATTGTTCTTAATGTTGATTACTTCCTTATGAGTTATGTGCATCTCAAGATTGAGAATTGGTCACTTAAGTTGATTGGCACATATTGATATATCTTGATCCTTAAAAATCAAGTGAAACTTCTCATTGATTCATCCTTTTAAATTTTGAAAAAAGTCTGATGCTTTTGGAATTTGCTATCAAATTGGGATGTTGTGCCCACAACTAGTTTAAAAGACTTGTTTTCTTCATGTTTGCTTCTTGCATACTCACATATGTTGAATGCTTACACACATTGTTGAGTCTGCTTGTTGTGTGCCCACATCTATTTGAGTAGAGTCCTTATTTAAGTGAATCTCATTTTTAGGGTTTTTGATTTTATCATGCTATCACACCTCTTGTCTGCAATAAAACCTTTTGTGCCACCTCTGATTTTTTATTTTTTCAACTCTTTGCTCTAATCTTGTTTGTTTCTTCAATTTTTCTCATCCATTTGCTTCATGGATCTTCAGAAGTCATCTCTAGTAGGAAAGCAAGCTAAGGAATGCTTCCCACTCGCAGATCAAGTCGCCATTAAGGTTTGGTTCAAACCTTATGAACAAAGAGGGGAAGTAGAGTTGAGGTGGAGTGGAGTGTAGTTGTTGTGTTTGCGGTGATTTGTTCCTTCTGTTATTGGTAGTTCTCTAGATATTTTGTTTTACTGCATATTCTAGATATTTTGTTTTACAGCATATTTGATCTCTTTTTGGTTGTTTCTCTTTAGTTGAACTAATAAAGTTACTTTTGTTTCCTGTTGACTCTCTAAGGGGGATGTAATAGCCACTACTACTCAAAAGATTATAATGAAATACATATAAAATAACATAAAGAAATTGGGCCCAAGTTTTTTCTTTTATTAAACATATATACATACTCTTTACAAACATATGCATTTTTACACAAAATATATATAACGTATACAAAAAGTCATCAAAACATCAGGGACAGTGTAGCCACTCCTCCTCGCACGCCGACATCCATCCGACAGTGTCCTCACCTAGGTCCTNCTTGACCAGTGAAGTGTTGCTGTGTGAGATAAAGCAGAAATTGTTGAAGCTGAGTGTTGTTAGTCTTGACCAGTGAAGGGTTGTTGTGTGAAATAAAGCAGAAATTGTTGAAGCTGAGTGTTGTTAGTCTTGACCAGTGAAGGGTTGTTGTGTGAAATAAAGCCAAGACTGAGTGTTGTTAGCCTTGACCAGTGAAGTGTTGCTGTGTGAGATAAAGCAGAAATTGTTGAAGCTGAGTGTTGTTAGTCTTGACCAGTGAAGGGTTGTTGTGTGAAATAAAGCCAAGTTGCAGATTTTGCTGAATTTGTGCAGTGTAGATGTTTTAGCCAAGTTGCAGATTTTGAATTTGTGCAGATGGTTAGCCATGTTGCAGATTTTGCTGAATTTGTGCAGATGTTTAGCCAGGTTCTTTGCATAAGAAATTTGCTGTTATGATCCTAAATGCAAAAGAGCTCTCTTCAATTCCAAGGGTTTCAATCTAAGGGAGCATGTTGTGTTGAAAAATGGTTTGATGCTCCTAGATTACAAGGAGTTCAGTTTGAGGGAGCATGTTGTGTTGAAAAATGATTTGGTACTCCTAGATTACAAGGAGTTCAGTTTGAGGAAGAGTGTTGACTATAAGAGTCAAGCAAGAGAAGTCTCAAAAGAAGGCTTGTACGCTGCCGTTTCAAAATCATTAAAAGAACTTTGCAGAACGTCATCGTTTTGCTTGTCTTTGTCTTGTAAAACAGTTAACAAAAGCTACTGCTCATCATCTCTGTATAAAACCAATTGCGTGTACTCACTCTGAAGTTAGTTATTCAATTTTAACAGATTCAGTTTTATAATCGTTACTTCTTCTTTTTGTTTTTCTCTCAATCTGGTTTCAATATCTTGTTTTACACAAAGGTTGTTAAAGAAGACACTATGGTGGATCATCCAATGAAAAGATCAGATCATCAAAGAATTCCCTACACAAGTAATGTTAATTGGACAATAACATTGCATAGTAGGCATGTTGAATGTCTTCATTGAATATCATATGATGGTATTAGTGTAAGTGATTATAAAAGGTGTGTCACTAAGACATTAGCATGGATAAATGGTTAGTGAACTATTTATCGAAAATGACAAATTACGATGAATCACATGGACATGGTCAATGATGCATCGTAGGATAAATGCATATGGTTCATATGGTGTATAAGCATAAAACTAGTCACGTCTTGTGTAATAAGCCAGTTTTTTCATATGTTATTCATGTGCGAAGACAAGTGATGGTCAAGATGGGATCCGTTAACTCAAAATAGTCCAATCTCGAGTTCCTAAACGAATGTCAATAAACATTGGAAAAGGGAAATCTCTAGCCAGAGTATAATGAATGTCAGATGAAA